>NC_084719.1:14454260-14754260 GCF_033807575.1 Cydia pomonella | reverse complement strand
AAAAATTGTTTTTAACTTTCAAAAAGAAAAAAGAAAATGGTACCATTCGATACCTTACATTTTATTGAAAAATAAGTTGTAGGACAACTATATACATAAACGAAATATTTCAGGGTCAAAATAGCAATTTTCATGATCTTCCATACATTTAGGACAGACTAAGGTAATGTGACGTCACTTTACAATATGATTTTGTTAGAGGCGTTTCAATCGTCGAGTGCGAGCGTCAGACTTTAACTCTCATTTCTGACCTTTGTGAAATACAATCTCTTATTAATAAAGTAGTTCACAATAACCTACAACTAAAAAAAAACATAGAATATAAAGAATAAAGCCCAATTTGTAAGATATTAGCAAAACTTCAAATGTTAATTTTTTTTATGTTGATCCAGGAGCGCATGCAAAAACATAGTACACATATGCAACACATAAATCATTGTACATATACATATGTACATACACTCGAAGAACATGCTCTCTTCTTCACCAGTCAACTAAAAACAATATAAGACGTTAATTTAATACCTACTCCGAGCCTGGCCATGAAACGAAAATGCTACTCAATTAAAAACTTTCTAAATGCCATTTGTTTTGAAATCTACATTAGGAAATAATGGAGTGCTGGCGGTGAAATACTTCAAATTTGAACAAAACCATTTAAATAAAGCTCCAGAAGACTACAAGACAGTTCTCGGACAGAATTCTAAATTATGTAGATTGTTTTTGAAGTTTATCCTTCACGTATTTTTACAAATTATACCTGCCTAATGTATTATAAATAAGACTGTACTAAGTGTTTTACACCTATGTTTTCAAAAATAATAAATATTTATAAAATCTACTAGCGCTCTAACCCCAGAGAATAGAATACACGGGCAAGCCACCGGTGGTCGCGTCGTAGTTGTTAGCTCAATGGGCATACACTGCCGCTAATTCATCGTCAGTTGCTACTTGCTACCGAGTATGCACGAATGCTATAACACAAAGCATATTCAGTTTTTATCCAAAATACCGAGTTATGCAATAGTTACTTGTAAATATCGTAGTGACTTGATTAATTTCCACTCCATAGGAATCACTTTTCTCATGTAAATAGATAAATACT
Organism: Cydia pomonella; assembly: GCF_033807575.1. Taxonomy (NCBI): domain Eukaryota; kingdom Metazoa; phylum Arthropoda; class Insecta; order Lepidoptera; family Tortricidae; genus Cydia; species Cydia pomonella. The sequence continues at coordinate 14,753,155 of NC_084719.1, read as the reverse complement.
ATTTATTTCTAGTAAAACAATGAATTCAACCTGATATTCTGACTTTCATCCCCTTCGTCAAACTTCGTTCATTCGTTCGTCTATTTGCATCTTTATCACTCTTGCATGTTGTGCTTCGTGTGGGGGTAAAGAACTTGCGACAGGCGAACTCAATACAAATCAGCCGGCATGACCGATTTCTTTATATTCATATGTACATGGTTTTACAATTTCATGGAATCTCTAGAAGCTTCATAGCGATAAATACATCATTTGTGTGTGTGAGTTTTGCGCTAAATCTTTAGTTGTTATTGGGTATTATTTCGTCCGATAATAGATAATAAATATGTGGACACCATAAAACTAACAGGTAACCCGGACCCGGATATGTCCTTTAACTAGTATGTAGTTTTGATTACACCTACTTTTTAAAAGGTTTGCACAAAGAATCATACTTGTAGCTGAGTCATTTGTTTCGATGTCAAGTTGCAATCTAGGATTGATGGCTTTGTCACTGCATAAATCCAATACACTCGGTGCTTTGTCGCCTCGACTTTCCTACTACTCACCCGGCTAGACAGAGACAGTAAAAAATAAGGTCTGCCAATTTACAAGAAATACAGGAAAGCTTAATGTAACTTCTTACACCCTGGCTAAAACAAGAAAGTTGTTCTTGGGAAATTGTATAAAATTAATAACAAGATATATCACCGAGCTTACAGACTCTTAATTCAAAACTGTAAAGCAAAAATTCATTTCGCGAGCATACTATAAAATAAGCGATTATTTCATAGATATCCCTATCGTCCAAACATCCCTGTTTGGCAATGATAATGTCCTGTATTAGCAATCTAGTGCATCAAAAAGAAAAGTAGGTACCTACTGTGTGTATGTTATTTTATGAATATTTTTTTAATTCTATATTAATTTAAATTGTATTTTTTCATTTAATGCATGTTAGTTATAATTATAAGATGTAATGTTTTTAAAAGATGTGTCCCGCTGAGTTAATTGCCGGTCCCATTTTGGGATACCCTCCTACAACATAAGAGGGATCTCAATCTTCTCGGGTCAGAGGTGTATGCGCAAGCGCATTGTAATATACCTACTTGAAAAATAAACTATCACAGGTGACAGAAAGATATGGAAGTAAAAGACATGCTGCGCTGACCTTAAATGAATGGGATAAGGGCAAGCGAATGATGACTATAGTATTTTTTGTAAAATTCATAGTTATTTTTTACACCGGTACTACAATGAAGTAGGTAAGTACCAAAATTTACAGAACTCAACAATATTTTTTTCCTTAAACCTCTTAATTGCATTAATACTTGAATGCAGGGATCAGAACCGGTTTTTTGCAAAAACATCGATATAACCATATATTTTGGTTTATTTTATACTCAAAATGTAGGACTCAGTTGTGTTTTTAGATAACGACTTCGTATTATTAGATTGCCCGATTAGGAATGAAATAATTAAGAGCAATTCCTAGCTGAGCAACTTTTCAAATCTCGAATATTTGAAGCTATGTTTCTGTCGCGTTGCGGTGGGCGGGAGCCGGAGCTATCTAAGTGTGAGTGCGCGCACACGCGCACACAGACGCGACACATTGTTTTTCATTTTTATATTATACTGTATCTATCTACCCGGTGTTTGGTATTACACCCTAATACCAAACACCCTATCACCTGTACTAAATGTATTTTACACCTATGATGACGAAATAATAAATGATTTATTGATTGATATTAATTACCATATAGGTAAAAACTGCAAAAAAGAATGATGTCTCAGCTTCGGTTGTCGTCGTACAGTCAAGTGCAAAAATATGTATCGAAAGAATCGTCTCATAAATATGGTACTACGCTCTTATTACACTGGAATAAGATGCTATGGGACATATTTTTGAGTAAGATGTGTACAACCATATTTTTACACTTGACTGTACCTATCCGTATCAGTAAGTTGGGAGTGATCATGGTGTGTTGTGAAATTTTGTAAGTAGGTATAAATATACCTATGGTTAAACTACAATCTATTTAACTAGTACGATGGGGCTAAACTTGGGCCGCCTTATTGAAGAACGTATCGCAATGACAATCTGGGTAAAGTATGTTGGGATAATGCCGGACAATTTTGGGACCAATTGAGAGAACTCGTGAAAAAATGTTTTTTCGAGATCTCAACACGTGACAGATTCTTGAAATACGGAGCGAATCGTTAAATAATAACCGTAGATTCGGCCTGAATTTTGGTAATCTTCAATATAGAACGGTTTTAGTTTTGTACCTGTGTAAAGATGAGACATACTTTTTTTAGGCTAACGAGTGTTTTGCCATCAAGGGAGAACATTGGATGGTGAAAGAAAGTTGCTTCTAATGGAAAGAGAATAAGGTATCACAAAGAAATAGGTCCGGTGTCTACCCTTTTGTATCCGATCTTAACCCTGATACAAAAATTGATAAAATTGTGGCTCTCAAACTTTGATACCTATGTCATAAGGCAATTTGATAAGTAAACAATGTGCTAAGAAACCTCTTATTGTAAGGTTTACCCGAAGTAATAAAATAACAAAAAAATCACTAAAATAATAGATACGTTGCGAAGTTTTGACAATTTAAGATTTCGTGAACTGTACAGGTTTAGGGAAAGTGTAAATGTATTGTTTATTGAATGGAATGTACTGGAAGATATTAAGTACTTAAGTAGGAGGGACAAAAATCAAAATAAAAAATAATCGTGCCCAGTCATTTTTAATGAAGGTCGCCAAAAAAATAAGAATCAAACTTAGAAATCAAAAAGACTAAGTAGTTCTTTAAAAAGGTCAAGGTCACTGAGAGCCCGTCTTGAAGTATGGAAAATAAGTAAAATTGCGATTTTGTTGGTTTAATTTTGCAATTATGTATATATATATATAGTTGATATACAATCTTTTTTTTTGATAAAATGTAAGGATCGTATGTAAAGAGTAAAGTAAATATATAGGAAAAGAGAGCCCTCTTGAAGCATTTTAAGGAAACTAATTTCGAAGCCCTATCTCTATTTTGTATCCGAAACTAGCAATGTATGTATGCGTGCACATCTAATACATATGCATCCGTATGTGTAGGTACTTTATTGCGAAAAATTGCTCATTTGCTATCTATTTTACTCGATTTTGTTATAAAATTCAACATGTATCATCATCCCTATACAATATAAATACTCTTTATTGCGCACCTCAATAAAAGAAAACAATACAAAAGAAAACATATACATAAGCACAGGTAAACAACATGCGGTTTTATCGCTAAAAGGCAACCTTTGGGTTGCGGAAATTAAAAAAATTACATTGTCAGTAACCGTCGCGCTGGTAGTGGTACTGGATAAAAATAATGGTACGAAAGTGTGATCAAGAAAACAATAAATGTGATAATTAAGGTTAGTAGGTAAATTGAAGAAAATTTAAAATTTGATAATCACTGCTGTTTTTTAAATAGGTAAAGATCTGATTGTTTCTGGTCCGATCTTTACCTGGAAGGGTCAAGATCGGATATCGGTCTACAGCAGTGCTAGGTCTGTTAACACAAATACAAAAACAAACACAGTTTCATCACAATACGCAAAATAAATTACAGAGCGAAGATCGGATAGAATGAAGAATTCGCGAAATTTACCTTGCTCTCTGTGATTGCACATAGCACAAGCCCGAATCCCTGAGCGACGCGGGGACACTGACAGTCGAGGCGCAATGAAATGGCGTCTTACACAATGTTGCCAACATTAAAAAATAAAGCCAAATTAGGGAGAAATGAATGTCCTACGTTCTTCACCCGCATCCGGTATTTACCCAACATACCTTAATCGTTGAACCGCCGCATTTCAAAATGACCCTTATTTTGATATCGGCTAGCCGTAATGTAATACGGCGGATTATACAATACGACTGCGATACATATATATAAATCCCATCGTCAATGTAATTTCATTAAATTTGCTATCTAGTGGCAAACATCAAAGTAGTTATCTTTTACTTGTGACGCACAAGTGTGAGCAATGTAAAATACTATATTTCTAAAAAAAATTGCCTACTACGTAGTAAAAGAAAATGTGATTATTAAATTATAATACGAAAGGTGGTCAAATCGCAAAATGCTGTCGTTTTATTTAAAATAATGAAATAATTAGACCGGTTCCGAAAGTACCGGCACGTACCGGGAAATCCCGGTTCTTTGAAACAGTACCGGTTCTGCAATCCCTAATAAGGATGTTATGCCCATCACTATTCCTTCTGTGTACGTATATTTAGAAACTGTCTCCGCCTCCAATTCGTGCGATAAGGACAACTGCAGCACGGACTAAAATTCACTCGCAAAAAACTCAAAAATCGAGGTTTCGCTCTCGACTGTTTCCTCCTCCAAAACGCAACCAATCATTATGAAATTTTGGAAATTGCAAGAGGAAGAAATAATCTATGCCGCTATGTTTTGATTTTTTGGATATTTGTTGTCATATTTGTATACTGTGCCTTTTTTTACAGCCAATTCAATTTAGCCGTTTTTGCGACTTTCGAGGCGCTGTATCTTTCTTCAAAATAAAATAATCCAAAAAAGCAAAACATAGCGGCACAGATATTGATGATATTGATCTTATTTGAAAAAATCATTGCTCTAGGTTAAAAATCCAGGGAGGAAACAGTCGAGAGCGTTTGTATGGAAAAATTAAAACTAGGAATTCCTCTTAACAAAGAACGAAAAAATACCGTTTTCGTTCCCATACAAAAAATACCGGTTTCCGATCCCTGCTTGAATGTACAACAATCTACAGATTAATTTATTGCTCTCGTCTGGATACAAGGCTAATCCTCTAAGTATTGAATTTAAGTCTGAGACTTATCATCAATAATGACAATCTCTCACAATAATGTAGAAAGCAACTTTGTGTAACATTTAGAAGTCCATAATAAATGCATGTCTTTGGTTACAAGAACTAGCAATAGCCTATTCCACGTGTTAGCTTAGGTCAAAGCTTGCTTATATTTCGCTTATATCAACCGTTCACTCATACCCATATCTTTCGCTAGCACTGTTGGAATTCGAACCTTGCTTTTCATTAGCAAAAGTCTATTTTTGAATGCATAGGATGCGTGAGGTGAGATTGCTATAATGTAAGTAAATATTTTGTTACGTACCTATTCGGATATGAGTAAGACACGAAAGATATAAACTTATAAAGCCTATCGAAGGTTTTAGGGACGCAGCCTCTTATCCGAAAAAATATTCTAGGAACTCGGAAACATGAAACGAGTTGGGAGTGCAGGGACGACCTATAATTGAGGGGTTTTTTACATTTAGATTTCCAAGATCTAAAATGTATTATATGTGTAGTATGTACATACATATACCTAGGTTGAGAATTTAACTGATTGAGTATTTGTTACTGTTAATTGGATGAAAAAATATTGATAATGGTCCCCAGTAAGCTCGGTTCTCCATGCAAACGTAGTTACACTCTCATTTTAATACGAGTACGATTAGTTAAATTGCTCTGAAACTTTGTACTTACAATATGATAAGGTACAGTCACGTCTGAAAATATCGATACGAAAAAAGTGCCAAAAATATGTATACACTATCTTAATATATGGGCAATAAAGTCGTCTGAAAATATCGATACGAAAAAGTGCCAAAAATATGTATACATTACCTTAATATATGGGCAATAAAGTCGTGTATACATATTATTGGCACTTTTTTCGTATCGATATTTTCAGTCGTGACCGTATATCTATTCCTGTAATTAGTTTTTGTAGCTTCAGATACTATACTTAAAAACTACAGCGACTCTTGTATTTCCTCTAGTATTTAATTCCTTTATAAACTAGAGCTATTTACACAAATTACAGGCCTAGATATACCTCATGTAATTATATGTGCAGGTGATGGGAAGGTGAAATTCTGGTGAAAAACTGAAGTGTCGGATGCGATAGCCCGGACGTGGAACGTTATAACATGAGTCACCTATATGACGTAGGTACAAAATCATCTTACGAAAAATTGCGGTAAAAAAAACCGTATATACACGATAAACTACCTATTGTTCCCAGTACCCACATAATACAAGACTACACACGCCTCTGTCGAGCTCTAAGTACATAATAACATGCTGAAGAATTGCGTGTCAAGAGCATTTTCCATAAAAGAGACCATAAAATGATCGCCTAAAATGTTTTCTGCCCATCACATCTCTTTACCCGTTTTACGATTCGACGACCATGAAATTCGGAGTATGTTTTGTCTATTTATAACAACGTGTGCAAATGTAGGTAGTTAGGAAGAAATTGATGTGGAAATTCTTACCATGGACGTATTTTAGGATCTTTTTATTTAATTATAAACTAATTATTTTTCAATAAGTGTCGATTCGTTTGACTCGTCAGAGTACCATGATATAATAATTAACTGATTGCCTGGCAAGTATAGTTTAATTTTTTTTACAGTACATATGATGCTACTTTGCTGCACTAGTGCGATAATTAGCACATTACGTAACTATGTCAAAAATTTAAAGGGCCATATGTATAAGTACTGTAAAATGATATACGATACATGTGCGAATAGGCAATTCGCAACTCGTGTCAATTTAAAACACTGCCTACGGTCGTGTTTTAATTTATCCCCACTCGTTGTACTAATGTACTATTGTAATGTACTATTAAGATTCTCAAATGTTATTTGTGTCCTCTTCTTACAATTGGATAATCTTAATTCTAACTATAAATGGGGTCCTATTCAATAATGACAGTAGGTAGCGGTAAGTCGTTTGTGGTGTGCCAGGTCACGGTTTTCACCCTGGCAAGGCAGAGGGATGTATGTCAAATAAATTGTCAAATATTATAGTTAATATGACATAAAACCGAGGCATTAAACAAAAAGGCAAACTTTAGTAATTAAGCACACAGACGAGAATGTAATAATAAGTTACCTACGGTTGCCCGATACCACTAAGCCACCCGATACCACCAACTGTTCAAAATATACTTTTATCAAAAATAAATTAGGAAGATTTCATAATACGTAATAGTACATTACGATATTTACGACACAAGTGCTAATAGTAGTATTGGCAACGAAAGGCGATAAATTATAACACAACCGAAGGAAATGTATTGAATCGACACAAGTTACGAATTACCTATTCGCACGTGTACGATCGAGTATCGTACAATGTTAAGCAGTGTACATATTTTGACATTGGCTCGTGGTAAAATAGCACCATATGTACTTCTGTAAACAAGTTTACCTAAGGTAAGGTACCCAATTACTAACACTTTTGTTTATTTCTTTCACTAGGTAATTGTTTCGAATTGGCTAACAATAATACATAATTTAATGCAGAACTTAATGTTCATACTTTAATGTCGTTTTAATTAGAACTTTTATAGAAAGGTCACATTGGTAAAATAAAAATAAAGAAGAAGGGTTAAAGGCTTAATTGTGGTAAAAAATTTAATTGTGGTATTAAAAGGAAACTTCAAATTTGATTATAATTGTATGTTATTGGTTCATAAGTTTCCTTAGAAGTTAGCAAGTTAGTAATAATTCTAGTTTTAATGATTCGAGTTGAGGGTAGATGTCCCACAATCAACTTGAATAATAATACAAAAACTCACTCAGAAGGCACTGAAACAATGTGCAATAAACCGTATATCTCCTTCATAAACACACTTTATTATAACTATAACCCGGCAACAGTTAAGACCAACTGTAAAATTGATAAAACCATAAGCCTGATACAATATTGTTTTAGGATTGTACTTACTCATACTTTGTCAAGGAATATCGAGGGGATTGCTCGTAAAAATTGCAATTTTACAGCCTAGGCCAATTTAATAAAGGCGAGTTTTGTAACGCTACTCAAGCCCCATCTTGGCACGCAAAAAGAGTTATGTATCATGGGTATTTCTGCGACGTTACACCCTTTGTATTTAGTGCGGTGGAGCTGGGAGGCCGCCAAGACTGTGCTTATAGCTAATAGGGGGAATTATTTACATATAAGGCGATTTCAGATATGCTTCGCGCCGTTTAACTAAAAGCATGGCAAATTAATAGTTTATCGAACCATTGTTGCGCGTTTTTGGCTGTGAATATTTTGGGCTAACTTTGGAGTTAAATTTTTGTTTATAGTGATATCAAGGCTGATTTTGTTTCAGAAAATAAAACTAATCGAGGAAACGTTTACAGTCATCTTCCTTGCGTTGTCCCGGCATTTTACCATGGCTCTTGGTAGCCTGGGGTCCGCTTGGCAACTAATCCCGAGAATTGGTGACTGCCATCTGACCTTCCAACTTAGAGGGTAAACTAGGCCTTAGTGGGATTAGTTCGGTTTCCTCACGATGTTTTCCTTTACCGAAACTCGACTGATATGTAAGTATCAAATGATATTTCGTACATAAGTTCCGGAAAACTCATTGGTACGAGCCGGGGGTTGAACCCACGACCTGCGATTGAGGAAACGTTTACAGTAAATTTTCGAAATGAACCTATATTTTTTAATTCTTTTTTTTCGCCATTGTCTTTGTCTGTTTATACGTAGTGTAGCAATCACCAAATGTATCATATTTTACATACGAGACTGTCTCTAAAGTACATAGGTAATCATTAAAAAAAGTAAAAATAGTTATCAAGAAATCTAAGGTAACAAGTTTCAAAGGTGTATTTACAACGAAAACTACAATTTATCAGCTCGTTTCAACTTCTTTTGTCGCAAGAACAAAAACAAGAACGTTATAGAAACTCTTGTTAAAACTATGAGAACTAATAACAAAGGCTGCCCCTTAAGTCAGAACAACGTGCGCTGCTGAATGAATTTTAAACGCAACCGCCACTGAAATGCAGTAGACAATTGAAACTCTGAATAATGCATGAATCGCCTCGTGCTCAAAGGGGACTTTGCTAAATATTTCTGCCCGTAAAAAGCGTAACAACTTTCATCTTCGCTAAACCGGCGAGAAGTAAACAAGAAAACACTTATAGACGTTAGTTGAAATGTCTATTTGAGACTAGTGGTGTTCCATTATTTATGTATAGTTTCAAACTTTTATTTTCTCTATTTTTTAATCGAGTTTATAGTTTGGTGCCAAAAATTCTACATCCTGAAAAGGTAATTATTTCAAAACTAAATTCTAAAGATTTTTTAATTGGGACAGGCCTACGTTGACAACAATCTTCTTTTGGCGGTGCCTGTTCAGTTTCGTTTCGTTACAAGATAGGATGCGAGCCAGTCGAGAGCAGGGCGCGATGAAAGCGGAGCGTTCTCACTCAAGATTTGCTCGCACAGGGTGGGGCGGGGGTGGTCCACTGCAGTGTGATGAAGCCCTTAATTATTCAGTTACAGTTGCCTAATCACTATTTCAAATTATATGATTAAGGAGCACGTCTACATGTGTCTTTGCTTTGCTATTAAAATCATCCCTAATCTGTTATTTTATTTATACCAACAATATGTAATAAACAAGTGTGTTGCCTGTAATAATTACACTCCAACACCTGTACCTAAGTATGTATATATCAGATAAAACATTTTTGCATATTATTATAAGGCTTTGTTTGGCTATGGTTTTATACAATACTTCAAACATTAGGATCAATTTTTCCAAGGATATTCTCCTATATAATTACACCCTTTGTGCGCTTGATCAGAAAAGATTAAATCACGCAACAGTGACACGCCCTAATTGGTACAGTTTTCTCAATTCTAAAAACTTTTAGTTTGCTCCTCATAATGCCTGTTTCACCAGAAATCTAATCTGTTCCTATTACCTGTTATTATAATATATAAATATAATTATAATATATGAATATGCTTGAATCAAATTTTAAAAGTTCGTCTAGAGTTTGGCAACGAAGCGTTGGAAGTTGACTTTGCAGGGACACTGCGTCTGTATAGGTTCAAGCGTATTTAATGGTTATTTCTCTGTAAGTAATAAGTAAAAATAACTATACATGTGTATAAGCAAAGAGAATTTGTAATAGAGGTGTATTGTCAAAGAAAACTTTCATCGTTTCGAGCGATGGCGCCATAACCTTTAGCTTTTATAACCTTAACCGGTAAGATAGCGCCACTTTTTGATATTTAATAAATTGAACACATATCAGTGAAAGAATAAGGATCAAAGTCAAATGGCGTTCTAAAAATTTTAATCATGTGTCGAAAGATGGCAGTAAATTTATGTCGCTACGAAGTTGTATTTGACAATACACCTCTATTTCAAATTCTATTTGGTATTAGTGAAATAGAAAATCATTTTTTTTGTGTAAGTATAACTATTTATAATAGAAAATCGTTTTCTAAATATGACAATCATGGAAATTTTATTTATGAGATGCACCCCAGGACTCCAGTTGTAGCGCCTTAGAAAAATTCACCTCATGAAACTATACAAAACACTTGAGAGCCAGTTTGGCGAACTCAATCTAACTTTAAACTAGTTTTCCGAGTCCACTGACCAAAAATGTGAAGAGAAAGATGAAGTAAATCACAAATCAACTACAACTCGAACTTGAAATTGAAATTTTCAACTTCGAAGTTGAAATTTTATAAATAGCTTATCAAAGAGTTAGACTAAGTTTTATCTATTGAAAAATATAGTGTCTAGATTAAAGTATCTACCTACTAGCAGATTCGCTGACTTCTTTAACTAGAAGTAGTCAATCTAAGTCTTCTGACCCGTTTACATTGGCTAAAGGATGACTTACGGTAGAACGATCCGAATCCGGGCCGAAGCTTCTGCCACTTTGTTTTCTATTATGGGTGATCCGTGATGTTTTCTACACGGTGTAACATGAGGAACTCTAAAGATTTTAACCACGCATTACTAAGGCTATAAGAAGGAAAAAAAGGTTATTTAGGATTATGTAAATTTCTCAAAAAAAAAATGTTATTTTAATGTTTTTGTACCTCAAAATGAAATGTTATTAGTAAACCTATCACTTGAAATGATGTTTTACTGTTTTTTTCGTAAAAAACACTTTCGTCGTCGTTCTTCTCGTCACTTTTATACATCTATCAATAAGATTATTAGACTACGCCCCATAACGGCATCATCGCTATCAAAGAGGCGTTTTTCACTGAGTAACAATACGAAGATGTTTTTTTTATTGGTTTTAACTCTGTAACTTAATTTATTTACATATTCTTCAAATCATTGATTTCTGTAACAAAGCGAATTTCAGGTAAATATATAGGAAATTTTAGTCTTTAAATGTGATCAGCAATGTCTGTTAAAATCTTTCGGGATCCTCGTGTTACACCGTGTATAGAAAACTGAAGTCGGATGCCTCGGCCCGGACTTGGACCATTCTAACGTGAGTAATCATTTATTGCCAGGCAACAAATGCCCATAGTTAAGTACCTTACTAACTGACATAAATACAATATTTATTTACACTACGTCGGTGGCAAACAAGCGTACGGCCCGCCTGATGGTAAGCAGTCTCCGCAGCCTATGTACGCCTGCAATTCCAGAGGAGTTACATGCGCGATGCCGATGCTCGTTGAGCTCGGGCAACCTTACTCACCGGCAGGAACTTGTGTTCCTACGAGTAGGGTCTAGTGTTATTTGGTTTTTCGTTACAATAATTATATTCTTAAAAAAACGACATTGGCGACACAGCAGTTTTTTGCACCGTTACCTGAATTTTATTAATGATAATCTGCTAAGTTTGATCGAGTCATTTGATTTCTTTGATAACTCCTTGCATGTTCAAAGGAAATATAAACACAATAATATCGCTCAATGTCGAAATGTCTTAAAATTAGCCATATGACGAGATGGCATTTTACAATGAGGTACGTATCTCTCCTCTCTGACCTTTTGGTGTGAAGCTAAGTCAACCGATTTTTAACCTTACACTGTTAATGACTAAAATACTTACTTTGTACTTAAACAGTTGAATCGATTATTGGTAAGTACCCAATAGATAAATAAACTAATTGTAATTCTATTCTCATGAAATGAATCTAAAATAATTCTTCGACGACTTCAATATAAATCAAATTAGAATTTGAATAATGGAATTGGAATAACAGATTGCAGTCAAAGGAATTGCGTATGCGTAATGAACTAATGAGATTTTTTCTTTTTGACACTAATAGTAAAACATATTTTAGTAGTTATTAAATCTGGATGAGCCAAGCGAAGCGCAAGGGAAGCGCTTCGTTGTTTTTTTGAACCCTCATAACTTGGGTTGGGATTATATAATAGAGGACTTAACATACTATATAAAGTTTCAATGGCATAGCTCTTATACTTAGAATTTTGAAACCCGATTTTGTCGCTGATTCACTTACAAAACTAAAACATTAACTATCCAGTTTAAACCCTGAGTATATTACATATACTTTGTACTGTAATACTACGAACTAGTTCTAAGTTAAGGAAAACGCGTTTTCTCAGAAAACGGGTATTTCACTGTAAGATATACATTTGTAGAAGACCTCTAAAACGTAGGTACATTAATAAAAGCCACCTATGTCAAAATAACCTAAACTCTATTTATCCGAGACATCCATTAAAAAAGGAAAATTAATACAATTTCTGACTAGGAGGGTTTCTTACATCGCAGCCTAATGCAGTGTGGTCTAAAACATACGTGAATAGCGTTTGAGCGCTGGTAGGTTTTCCATGTTACGGTTATTTTTATTGCATATATTTAACTACACTTTTATTGCTATGTGATAGCCAATTAATAATTTAAAAAAAACATCCAGCTACAAATATAACTGGAAGTAGGTACATCTGCGCTGCAGAAATCGAATCTTGCTCCCTCTTGTAGTTTTCCGTCATTTTAAACTCCCAAAGTTTTATTGCCCAGATACTTTCTTGTTATATTAATTTACCTTTTTTTTTATACTACGTCGGTGGCAAACAAGCATACGGCCTGCCTGATGGTAAGCAGTATCCGTAGCCTATGTACGCCTGCAACTCCAGAGGAGTTATATGCGCATTGCCGACCCTAACCCCCTCCCACCCTCGTTGAGCTCTGGCAACCTTACTCACCAGCAGGAACAACACTATGAGTAGGGTCTAGTGTTATTTGGCTGCGATTTTCTGTAAGGTGGAGGTACTTCCCCAGTTGGGCTCTGCTCTAGATCTGGAATGACATCCGCTGTGCTGTGCCCTACCACACGAAGCGAGATGACATTCACAATGCCCATACTTCTCTTGTGGACGTAGTTTAAGGACATACCCGGGTCCATACCTGTAAGTGCTTGAAAAAAAAAACCACTTTGCACAAAAGTTATTAAGTTCTTCTGTTCGTATTGGATTGGTTAGTATATTCCTGTGTAAAACTCGTAAAGAAAAATATGTTAAAATAGTCCGTGTACCAATCATACTTTTTTTTTAATTTTTATGTTCCGTAATATTTATTTTAGATTTTGTAACTTTTCTACAAACATACGAAGGTACCTCGGTACCTCGTACCATCGGTATGTGGGGTAAGATGTGGTGGTGTGGCTGTCATTGAACGATATATAATTATGAAATTATTTCCTACGTACCATGAGTCACTGACAGTGTCAAAACTGACATATACGCTATTGAGAACGTAATTTACTTTCTATACATTTCGCTCGAACTTATATGCAAGTACGAGCGAGATGCATAGAAAGTAAGTTACGTTCTCGATAGCTTTTATGTCAGTGCCGAACTGGTGGTAGCCACACTTGTCTCAATAATGTTTAGATATATTGCATCGTATAATAGGATCCACGCAATTTTCATATCCCTTGTACCAAGCCATCAACCGCCGGAGACGTACTAGAGGCAAGAGACACGTCAGTACCCTAATGGAAAACATCATGAGTTCTGACATCGGGCCTCCCTGGAGATACAACGCTGTTATCCACAAAATTATATGATAAAGCGCGAAATGGATAGGAACATCTGATATGGGCCCTAATAGTCGCTTCCGTTGTGGGCACAATTGCTTTTAGTCTTGTGACGATATCGTTAGGTTTCTTTATTGTATTGTTTCCTCGATAAATATATAGGTATGTAGGTAAAGAAATTTATCTTGTTCAAATACCTACGTTAATGATCGTTAATCATTGCATATAAAATTGCGATAAAACAAATTTAAGATACAGGATGGGCAAATAAGGGCAATACGCTTTGTTTTTAAATTTTAATTTTATTAAATGCATATTGTATTAAATATTTTTTCATAAATATATTATTCAGGGTTGGCAATTGCAGAAATTATCTCCCGCATACAATTGTATGCGGGAGATAATTTCTGCCAAATTTCTGCCTCTAGCAGGAAGCAAAATATGTTTGTGTGGTATAAAACACGCCTTTCGAGAAAAAGTAACAGTGATTGGCACCCGAATTCCCCAAATTTTACAGGCTCCTGACTTATTCATGTGGGCCTATCTAAAATAACGTGTCTATGCTAACAAGATGATGAAATTTAAACAGTTAAAACTGACTATCCGACATAAATTTAGTAAGATAACGCCGAAAATGTGCAAAAATATGCAGAAAATTGCGACGAGGGCTTGTTACATTTGTCTGCTGTTAGAAGTGGACATGAGTATGTCAGACATTATGTTACGCATGTATTTGCCAACCCTGAATAATAAAATTTTAAAACAATACTTAATAATCTTTGAACTTAATATAGTTAAAATTAAAAAACAAAATGTATACTTTTTATTTACCCATCCTGTATAACTTGTTCATGTTAATTTAGAGGAACTTATGAAAAACATTCTACGATTTAAAAAAATTAATGTGTTGAAGGTTTAAACTATGCTTCGCTTAGCACCTTTGCATACAAATTATATGGAGGGATCTAATGATGTAATGAGGGATGAAATGGCTAATCTAATCGTTTTACTAGTCAGCAATACCATACATTCGTATATGTACAGTTCGTGAAATAAACGAAACTCGTTGTTTTACGTACAAAAACTTGAGGAAAGAAACCGAATATAATAAAATGAGCAATTAAGTAAAGGGATACCCTGGCGGTATCATTTTTTGACCGTGCGTTAGCGAAGGTGTCTGTCCGCTTCAGTTTGGGCAACAATGTTTTCGTATGTCCGAATGTTCTCTGCAGGTCGCATTCTTAACCGATCTCGTGAAATTTTGTGAGCAGGTTTGGTATTTAGATAGATTTTTTGCTGTCGTTTCGTTTTTTGGGATTTTTTAAATTAGTGGAAATTGACCTTAAAAACTTAAGCGCCAGTAGGGTCTAAGGCAACTTACTTAATAGGCAAGACTATTGAGAGTCGCTGTAAAGATGATTCAACGAAGTAAGTATTTCCTTAAGCCTACAGCATACTTACAGAACTACTTGTTTAATCGAACATAAAAAAATGTTTAATGTTCAATTACTCATTACATATGCCTTGGGTATATGCCTCACGGTGAAATAAGAAAGAGTAAGTACCGTAAAACTAACCAACAATTAGTTCAAAAGCTTCGAACTATGGTTCAAAATTATCTCAAGCAATTGTGATTATTATTTGAAAATCGTAGTTCTGTGGCAAAATATTGTAAAAGGGCTTTTTCCGAAAAAAATTTGAAGACATGATTCTTATAGATCCTGATATTTTTGGGTTTTTTCGCCTTGGAATCAATTGCATGGGTGCTTAGCCAACATGCCAATCGTTAACGCTCCGTAGCGTGCGACAGTGACAGTTGCGTTTCGTTCGCTCTGGAGCGTACACGATTGGCATGTTGGCTACACACCCACATGCAAAAAAAAATGCCCCAAAAATTTGAATGGAAATTGTGGTTTCCACTACAGAAACCATTAACTACTAAACGTGTCGTAAAGGAACCAAAATTTTGTGACATCTTTTTTTAATGGTAGGATAGAAAATGCTAAGGATTATGAGTGGAATGAGCCCAAGAAAATCCAGATTTCTAAGAATCAGATTTTCAATAATTTTTTTATTCATTTATTTATAACCGAGAAACGAAAAGCGAACATAATATTGGTACGGTAATTAGACTTGTTTATGGATTTAACGTGTGGACCGTAGTTGTGGTACTGGACTATAGTTGGATAACTTACGGTACCCCCAAAACATATTATTAACATAGGTACATGACTTTTGGATACGAATGTACCCAAACATTTATGCATACATAAGTATAAGTATCGTACTGTAAGAACGATATACGTTGATAACATACGGTTATCTTTATGGGCGTCCGTGAGCTGGCGCGGTTGCACGAAGCGGGTGAGCGGATTTACGAAATATAGTATAAGCAAAGCTAATTGGCGCGGAGGCGTGCGCCGGAATTTACCTAGAGTGGGACCCGCACGCAGGCGCCCACTGCGTGCACCCGCGCCAGCCAGCGGACGCCCTATGACATAATGTCTGAACGATATTGAATCAACAATAATTTTCTCCATGCTCTTATCAATCTATGGTCTTTGTTTTGTTATTCCATTGTCATAAGTTTAAACTGCGATACCTAAATATAAAATACGTATTCAGAAACAAACATCTCTCATCCCCTAGTGTCTAGAAGATTGTGTTCCGGCAAAAGTGCCTCAGGTATAGCTTTGCAAATTTCGAGGCGCGTGGATATATTAAATAAATATCTCACATTGAATAATGTATGTTAGTCTACATCGCACGCTGAATGTGTGAGCATGCTTTTAGAATATTGGTATTCGAGCTCACGTTTCACCTCGCGCGGAGGGCACTTATTCAGCATACAACTACTTGTTTTCATATTATTATGACGATGGGTTAGCGTAGCTACTGTCGCTGAGCAATATTACTAGCTTAGAACATAGCTGTTTTGCCAACAAATGTATATATCTAATATAATGTAAATGTATATATGTATGTATGTACCTTTAACACAAAAAAATGAAACAAGAGGCTTAGAATTTCAATATTGATAGTTGCTGACAGCAAATTCTATTTTAACACTATTTGGCACGCGCACTAACAATATTACGGGCTGAAAAGTCATTTAGTAATCTTGACTGTAGTAATAAGGTGGCTGTGTGAATAAGCAGGTATGACGTACACTTACAAATGTTAATGAGTATACTTACTCTTCTTAGTTTAAGTCTCGTCTTGTTTTGGTGGTAAATTGCCTGGAATTGTACTGATTTGTTAACTTAGGTCCTTATTCAAACAATGCTCAAACTGTAAACAGTTAGTTGTTATATCACTCTTAAATTAGATATTCTGTTCAACACATAGTTACTACTCTGTTGACCAGCTTACCCAGTAATACCTAGCCTTACACTGATTAATTATTATTTTTCTTAATTTTGTCACTTTACGCTATTTTTAGTTGTTCTCTGTCTGTCTGACTAATGCACCTATAGCATATATAAAATAAATTAATTGTTATTTTATATATGCTATAGGTGCATTAGTCAGACCACAGACAACAACAAATATGAATAAACTGTGTCATGTTGGAACAGGACCTACTTGTCTTTAGTGAATTTATAATTGATTTCTTTCTGGTCTATCATTTAACAATATTTGTGTCCATCAAAAGATATGTATTCGAAGTTTTTTTTTAGCCTATATAATGTGCTGGGGAAAGGCCTTCCCCCTAGACTTCCAATCTTCCCAATTAACTGTAGCATCCGTCCAGTTTGCTGAGAAATGCGTCCAGGTCGTGCCGCCATCTCTTAGGCCGACCATGCCGGCGTTTACGTTGTGGCTACCCACTCCGTGGCTAGTTTAGCCCCCCTCTGTGGGTGTACACGTCATACATGGTCTGTCTAGTCCCACTACTACCACTCCACTCCGTTCGTTTATTCGAAGTTAATGCCTGAAAATGTATTTTGTATATTGTTTTGTCTGCAAACATACCAAATGCTACGCTTAGCGCTCGAGTGCAAGTTACATTTAACTACTTACCTACGTGGATCGTAGGTGCATTAAATAAATGGAATAGAGAATGAGACGCAATTCCATATTGTTTTTGGTAAGTTGTGACATAACCATTTCATTATACTGGCAAAGAAAACCTTAATTAAATGTGTCATTGTGAAAGTAGTGAAACACATAATATGTGCCTGTTGGTAAGCAGTTGGTATTTTATGTAAGTATACTAAACTTTATAATTATTATTTAGATGGTGTTAATATTATGCTTTTTGACTGTGAACCGTTAACATTGCCAATTGTTGCTACACACACACAAACACACATGTAACGATTTATCATAAAATAATGTGGAATAACGGTTCAAAGTATTAAGTAATTTCAGTAAGTGAACAAATATGTATGGTGCCTGGAAAATTCAGTCCACAGGCACATTGAAATATCAAAAGATCCCAATGTTGATTGAAACGTATATTGTTTAAAAAGTGACTGTGTATTTTTTTGCACACATTTTTTTAGCTTCACCGCGCTGCGTAATATATTTGTTTGTTTCAAATTGTATAACTGAAATTGAACCACTTCCTGGTATCCGAGTCAGATGAAATTTGGAGAATTTTCTTACGAGTAATTCCGATGACAATGTAATAATTGCTAACATGGAGCTGATCTGATGATGCAATCAGAAGGTAGCAAACGGAACTCCTTAATGGTAAAAAAGAAAATAATAATTTAGGGACATTCTTACATAACATGAGTAACGGCCCGATTCGAAGAATGATCAAGACACGTTTAAGATCTTTAAAAGATCGATAACTAAACGACATGTCAAAATTTACGTTTATTTTGATTCCGCTATGATCCCAATAAGATCTATCTACGATATTTCTAACGTTAAGGTGACATTGGTTGCCCGAATCGAGCTGCTTCTGATAATTATACGACATACAAACGATATCTAAATGAGAACTTATCTAAACCAGAACTTATCGTTATCGTATCTCATTCTTCGAATCGGCCGAATGTACCTTTGGCAATCCACTCATATGGGACACACGTACACACAAACCTAGCAAGCCAATGATTACAGTTGTATTTTAATGTCAGAACATCCCACTAGAACTTACATTGAGTGAGATAAGGGAAAGTAAGTAAGTAAAATTTAAATCATATTTTGATACCTAACATGCCCATTTTCTTGAGTAAAAACTTAATCATAAACAAGTTTCTAATTAATAAAAAGTTACACACACTTTAATTGCTGACTGTACTTCTTCTCATTGGCATGTCTATGAATTGCTTCTCGACACCTTCCTAATGAACCTAAACTCAATGTGTTTGTGTTTTACCCACAACACAAGCCTTCTTGAGCTCACTGTGGGGCTTAGTCAATTCGTGTAAGAGTATCCATCCACTATTCATTTATTTATTTTGTATGATTAAATTCAATCAAGGGAACTGTACTATAAGAATGAAGTTTTTTTCCTTAAATTCTCAAAAACTCGGTTTCCATTTGCTCCGAACCATGAAAGCGGTACTTATTAAAGTCCGGTAAACTTTTAACATGTGGCCGAGGCGGTTATTTGACTACTCTCGCTGCAACATTATACTTTTAAATTAAAAATGAACTTTCAAACCTCAGATGCTCATTTAAACGCTGTGCAAGTTGCTTTTATCATTCCTATTCAGATGGCTGCGTTTCTGTGCTCATTTCAAAGGTTGCTTTAGAACATGATTGAGAGTAGGTAACAGCGGGAAAAGTAGCTATGAAACCTACCATAGCTGAGCTAGGTGATAGCTGAGTAATATTGGAATTTTCAACATAATGATATAGATACAGATATATTTTTTACATTAAGAAGGCTTTTTGTCTATCCATAGCCTATACTTACTCTGCTATGTAAGGGTCTTCCCTATCAATATGCCCTTGCATATGATATTTAGGGAATAAAGGCAGATTTCATCGAATTTATGATTGCCTAGGTTTTAGGTAAAAATCGGTTAAATTAGGCAACCATGGACTGAACCAACTTTTTAATAAGGCAACCTTTTACAGTTAGATTCTAAATAAAATAAGCTTTAATTTGATATAATATGTGATTATAGTTTAAGTAAAATGAAACAACGGGTTGCACTCCGGGAGTGCCGGCAGAAGTGAAATCTTGAATATTAACGTTGTGCGTTTTTGATATTTTGGAATGGGTTGAGAATAATTTTGCACGAATTGCTTTAATTATCAGTATAAAAGTACCATCATTTATGTGGTAAAATACAATATTCATTTATTGCGCTATCGTACACAAACATGACAATTTATATTACATCAAAAATGTAACTACTGGCTTCAATGACATTGTAGCAGTTCTTCGATCAGGTCACGTGTCCGTCTTACGAATTATCAACCGGTCGCGAGTTTAAAAAAAAATCCCATCACAAAAAGTGCACAGCGCCTTTAAAAAAAGTATTTGATTTTTATATGATTTTTTGTGCACCTATTTGTTTTTGTTATGGTACCATTTTAAGCGACCAGACCTAGTCAAAATAAATATAATTAAATAAATTATTACTTCATAACCAGAAGGCTTATTATTTTTAGCTTGAAATAAGCCCGTAAATAGCTTTATCATACATAAATAAAAAGGTAAATTCAGTGATCTAAGGTAAATACGATTTGGTGCGGAGCGCGCTTCGATTCACTCTTGCCTGACCAGATGATAATATTACATTCACGTTTGACAGTGTTTAAACCTTGTAGTTATTTTACTTTGATTTTCATTTATTTTGACTTCTTTCTGCATTAACATCATTTGAGTAACTATACAATAGTAATAATAATAATTCGGCCTATATACGTCCCACTGCTGGGCACAGGCCTCCTCCCATGCGCAAGAGGGCTCGGGGTATAGTCCCCACGCTAGCCCAATGGGGATTGGGGACTTCACATACACTTCGTAACTCATCGGTACGAGCCAGGATTTAAACCCGCGACTTCCGGATTGAAAGTCGGCCACCACCGCTTTACCAGTGCGTTGCCACCTATACAAACATAACTTAAATATCAATTCTAGATACAACTGTTTCAAATTTATTAAAATAAATAATAGGAATATAACATAAGTACTTTATTGGTTTCGTACCTGAAGGGTGATAACCGAAAACGGATAACTAGGCCGATTTTTGTTTTCATTATCGATTTTTTTAATTTTCATCATTTTCGATATAATTTGATGAATAGATTAGAAGCGAACTTACAATGAATGTGCCTAATGTAGGTATTCTAGTAGAGGTGCACTCGTGTGACTAGATGTTTTATGAATTTTATGATAAGCTGTAATGTTCCTGCTGCTGTAAGGTACATATGTTGAAACATAAAGTGCCAGAAATTATTGAATTGAATTGAAAACATTTATTTCATGTAACTGTGACACATACATTTTGTTAGAAAAAAAAAACAGTTTCAAAAGGGTTAGTACTTAAGCCTAAAAATTATATCTAAAAATTATACCTAAACCTACTACACAACCTACCAGCTACCACTGTATGGAACCCATAGGGAAAAGTAGTCCCGCACAGTGTAGCATTAGCGGACAATCAGGCTTATCCCCTATCATTCTTAAGATGATGTTGGGACTGTCCCGCACCCGGCGCACCAGGGATGCGGCGCGCCTGCGCAAGGTCGTCTGAAAACAATCAACGCGCGCCTCCGCAAACATTCCTGATGCGCTACAGAAGCGAGGCAGTCCCACAATCACCCGGAACGCGTTATTATATTGGACGCGGAGAGCCCCATAGGCCCGCTGCGAATACTGAACCCAAAGGTTGCAGGTATACAGGGAAGTACAGAAAGCTCTAAAAAGAGTAACCCGTACCCCCCTGGAGCACCCCGCAAACCTTCGAGCTATCATATTCGCACGCACCGATAAAGCCCTCCGCTCCCGTTCGATGTCCATGTCATCCTTGAGGTCGGCCGCAACCACATGGCCTAGATATTTAAATATTTAAACGGCCAATATATTTTGCTTTTTGTTCTCCTAAAACCGGATTAAAAATAACGGTTTTACGAACGAAACCGAAATTTAAAGTTTTTGAGCCAATTACATGATAATGGCTTGGAAATTTTACTGATTTCCGAGCCTTGCATGAAATCAGGTACACACACACACACACACACACGATGGCGCGCGTGAACACACATTTTTTATGCAGCGGCTCCATTAAATCACTTTGTAAACCTTATTTATTAAATATTGTATTTTGTATTGTATTTATAAATTACTTGTAGTGTATCTCGTTTACATAAACTGCTACAACTGCGAGTAATTTCAAATCAATATCAGATATTTATATTTCCAATGTCGCTCCATTTTAATAAAATACGTCACACAATCTGTCATGTCTGTCTCTGAAAAACACAAAAACGTTTCACTCAAATTTCTCTTTTAATTTCGGGACAGGTCACAGCGGTTGAATTGTTTGCTTTTGGTCACATCCCTTGATGAAGTATTTATTAATATTTAAGTGCCTACATTTAATAATTAAAAAGCTACCTTTGACTTTAAATGTAATGAATTCTGCGCAATGGGGTCCCATTTGGTGCCTCCATTACCTACACTAATTGTTTACAATATATGTTCGGCGGCGGTTCGTGTAAAGGCCTTTTTTGAGGTACCTATTATTTTTCGAGGGTCGCACGTGAGTTCTGCTAAAATAATATAATAGGTAACACATAAATATATCCCAACAAAAACATAAATGTGAAACGAGAGCAAAGTTCGATATTAAGAATATGTGTCGTTGTTGACTCGCCGACAAAAGAATGGAGATCTATATGGGTGCCAAGTTCTGTGCTGTGTAGAAAATCCTGTAATAATAAAGGTTTTCACTTGGCTAGTTTTTACTTATAGGCTATATTTATTTATGTTACTTTTGTTTTTTATCTCATTATGAATAATTTTCGGTTTTCAGATTTTGTTCCTCTATATACACCTATCTTGATGTCAAATTTCAAGTTTCTAGGTCATCTGGATGTGCCTTATGTTTTTGAACAGTTTTTGATCTATAAGTCAGTCAGTCACAAAATACCGGTTTTTAAACGTTAATTAATCAATAATTGTTTAAGCCAAGATTATGAAATTAGCTTGGCACTAAATTAGGCTACTAATAAAAATATCTAGAAAATGTACACTACATATCGACAATGGATAGGCACTATAGGAACCATTTAGGCGAAATTTTGTCACTTAACTGAAATTGATACAAAAATGCTCCTGGAAGACCTGGGAGCGACACTTTAAAATTGTCGTACCTGGGCTATTCCTGGGATATTGGTTTTATACGCAAAGGCGATTAAAACTTAGAACACGTATTTTTAAGTAAATAAAATTTTATTTTATCGTGATTTGAGGTGTTTTTATGTCCACGAGGAACTAATATGCCGTATAAATGTCTCTTAGTACACATACACATGAAAATAAAGGATGATGAAAAATATATATAAAAAAGAGTTGTATAAATTTCCCTTTGTTTGTCATAATTATTGAAAGTCATAAAAAAAAGCTTTTATTTCGGACATGATATGATATATACAAAATACAAAACAACAAACAATGAAAATATTTACATATCTTCTTCGCGTTTTCCCGGCATTTTTGCCACGGCTCATGGGAGCCTGGAGTCCGCTTGACAACTACTCCCCAGAATTGGCGTAGGCACTAATTTTTACAAAAGCGACTGCTATCTGACTATTGATGATTATTGCGATTAATCAGGTTTACTCACGATGTATTCCTTCAGCAAAAAGCGACTGGTAAATATCAAATGATATGCCGTACATAAATTCCAAAAAACTCATTGGTACGAGCCGGGGTTTAAACTGAACCCGCGGCCTCTGGGTTGCAAGTAGCACGCTATTATTGACAGGCCACCAGCGCTTCCACCTTACCGCTAAGCCACCAGCATGCGCTTCCACTGAAATGTTGTAGGTATACACGTGTATATTTGATACCACCACGTAATCAAAGGGCAGTTACTTTAGCCCAGAATGAACACATTTTCATAGGTTTTATAAAAAAATTACGTCTTTTATTTTTCCATAGTAAATAATTCAGCAAGCAATGTATTACTACTTTGTTTTAACTCAAAACGTTGCATTTAATGACGCGACGTCACAACTGTCACAAGTGACCATGATGTACATTACATTGCCATTCGAAAAAATTTCAAAAAATCATTGTTATAATGGTAGTTTCACTACATTAAAAAAAATCAGACTAGTATTGCAGCACTAAAATCTACGTCTAGTTTGTGGTAATATCAAAAATACACGTACATACACACGTGCGAATATAGGTAATTCGATGTCGATTAGGTGTCGATTTAAAACAATTTCCTTCTTTCCGCATTTGTATCGTAAATAACTTTTAACGCTAGCGCGGTAATCTGCACTTTTACGTGCCTTGTAATATGTATAAATACTTAAATACATAGAAAATAAACAAAAATATTTAGAAATAATTGAAGTATTTCATAGACAATAGGCGTGTTTTATTTAAACTCGTTCGAGTCGACACTTTTAACACGGCTGGACATTTCTAATTGTGTTCAGCATTGAATTAATGGCCTGTTGACACGAACAGTGGTTTTAAAGTTTAAGTACTTTTAAGTGGAATTGATGTTTTCATGAAAAACATCGCTTTGGCTTTAAATATTAGTTATAGAGGTGGCGACCGCGCTGTTTCACATTTGGAGAAAAAAATCTACTGAACGATAAAAAAAATGGGACATTTTAACACAAATCGACCTATTCCCACAGTAAGCTCAATAAGGATGGACCCGGGTATTTCCTTAAACTACGTCCAAAAGAGAGGTACAGTCAACCACTTTGAATCCTAGGCCACTATAGAACCTTGTCGCTTTAACTACTCTATACATGACATGCATCACTCAATAAGCACTGTCGTAGAAGTCATTATGACATGGTTCTATAGTGGCCTAGGAATCAAATTGGTTGACCGTACGTACGTAGAGGCACTGTTAATGTCATCTCGCGTTGTGTGGTAGGGCACAGCACAGCGGATGTCATTCCAGATCTAGAGCAGAGCCCAACTGGGGAAGTACCTTACAAAAAACAGCAGCCAAATAACACTAGACCCTACTCATAGTGTTGTGTTCCTGCCGGTGAGTAAGGTTGCCAGAGCTTGACGAGGGTGCGGAGTGTTAGGGTCGGCAACGCGCATGTAACTCCTCTGGAGTTGCAGGCGTCCATAGGCTACAGAGACTGCATACTATCAGGCGGGCCGTATGCTTGTTTGCCACCGACGTCGTATTTAAAAACAAAATTGTGTTGTGGGTACAAGGCGACGATATCTTACATATAATCAATATATAGATATGTACTTTAATACCTGGAAAGCATCTAACATTTATTTTATTTATTTAATCTTTATTGCATATATATAAGAAAACACACTGTACAAAAGGCACCATATTACGTAGCGTTAAGGTTAAGTTTAAGTTAATTATTTAGGCGTATGTAGTAATCCTTTTGAAACTGTTATATACTACTAAAATATGTGTCATAATTACACGAAACAAATGATTTGAAATTGAAATTTAAATTTTTGCATATGTTTGTGTTTTTGTTACAGAACAGTACGAATTTACCCTAAGTTCGCTCTCGAAGTAAAATTTTTAACTGTTCCAGGCTCGAACATTGCCATAAACTACACAAATCCATTAGGTACAAAACAAAAACCTTAACATAAACAACGTAATCACGATACAACGTTGCGTTCTTGGCAAATTGTCAAATCGTAAATTAGTGGCCCGGCACCTATACTCGTAGTTTTGCAATGAAAAATCCAATTAGTTCGCACTGAACGCCCGTCGCCATTCTAACTTGATACCTTTCATTTAAAAACTCATCGAATAAAATAACTCTGTCCTTTGTGTCGCACACAGGTTGGCAAAGGATGGCGCTAGGTAATCGAATCTTTCGTTCCGAATGAAATCTAGACAGTGAAGCCCAATGGTCGTATATCAAAGTCCGTGATGGCGACCGACCAAGCTTTTTCGGGGAATTCAATTTACGGTGCCTTCGTCCACTAATATTTAACGCTTCTATATTTCCAAGGCACTGTCAGGTGACTCCCGAATTGGTTAAATTGGAATTTTTGGGAAGCTGTCGCGATTTACCGGCCAAATCTAATCTAAAGGGTGCCGGTAGATTATTACTTTAATTTGGAAGGAGACATAAATATATCTACAATTTAGTTATGTTTAGGTTTTAATGGAACTAGGATGTCTTAGTTGGGGAGCGCTATTTGCCAGAGAACAGCTATGAGCATGGCATTTCTAAGAACCCTCTTTAAATAAATAAGGATAAATGATAATTACTATTCAAATCGATTACGACGCTCGCTGTGGAAACTAATGGAAAAGTTACCGGAACACTTTGTTGTAAATTTGAAATTTACAATACGAGACGGAATATTTTCGTAAAGAATGTTGAAATTTCCAAGCCTCATTTCACTGTTTGTGACTCTTTTGAACGTATTTACTGTAGTAATTTTTTTTACGCCAATTCAAAGGCACATAAGAAAAGGAATGGAAAGATTTGCCAGGTTCTGGTAGGCTTACGTAGCTCAATTGGTTAAGAGCAAACGCACGGATTGTGGAGGTTGCGGGTTCAAGTCTTGCTGGAAGAGTAAATTTTTCCATTTTTTCCTGTAATATAAAAATTCGTATTTACTTTGCCTTATTTAAACTGTAAATATGTATGTCATAGCGACTGTCATACTGATTAAATTTTAATTAATTTTACTTAAAAATTATGTCCTTTCATCAAGGTTTTTTAATAACAGAAATTCTGCATTGTTCTTTACTAAATATTAAAGCGAATATTTTTCATCGTACTCTTTTCTCGGAAATAATGTGGACAACATCATTGCATATTTTATGTCTTTTCCGTCAATGAAGGCATTACACAAAACAATATCGCTATATTAATTTGTATATTTTCTGTCATTCTCAATCACTGACCACACACATACACACACACATTTTGTTATGTCTGACCATATTCTAAGGGGTGAATACCTATGTGCTATACTATCATACTAAATAACTGTCACTATGGGGCCAACCCTAAAAATGCAAAAAAACTGCTGTCTCATATATTTGGGCGAATCTTGACACGTGCTTCGCGATGTCGAGGTTGGCATCATAGTAAAAGTTGTTCAGTATGGTCTACTCATCCCGTACAGAATGGTCAGGAATAAAAACATTTTTTTTTATACTACGTCGGTGGCAATCAAGCATACGGCCCGCCTGATGGTAAGCAGTCTCCGTAGCCTATGGGCGCCTGCAACTCCAGAGGAGTTACATGCGCGTTGCCGACCCTAAACAATACAAACATAATCTTGTATAAAACAGAGCGCTTTTGTGGAAAAGGAGTACTTTCCTTGAAACCGAGAAATAAAACTCAACGTAATTATTGATGTTTCGGAGTTTTAACTTTGTGAATGCCTAAATGATTAATTAAATGACACGTTTAATATTGACCCAAAAAGCCCATTTAAATAATTAAGTTACTCCCTTCTTTTGGTTATGGATGAATTAATTGCTAAAATTAACTTAGATGGGCGAGGGTTGATAAAAATTCAAATATTCATCCAATAGAATTAATTAACCAATAAAGATTGACGCTGAATCGGCCGTTTATTTTTGTTTTCATTTAAGTTTGCAAACTTAATCGTAGCTCGCAATTTCGGAAATTTGAAATTCGAGTCATCGAAGTTACTAATAATTTTGTTTGATTAACGATTACATTTTGTTTTGTTTTGCTTTGCCTTGCCGGGGACTAAAGCGGAATATTTTGCATAATTAATTACCTGATCCATTAATCGTGTTAAGGGAATTCTGCTTTGAAAAGGTCATTGAACGTGATTTTGGATGGGTAGTGAAATTAAAATATTTTAAAATTTACCTTTTAAGTAAATACCTCGTTGAGAAGGAAATATACGACGTGATCGTCAATACAAAAAGAGAAAACGTTGTTCCACTTCTAAATATTTTCCATTCTCCATGATGTTTTTGTATGTTATTGACACAATGAAAATCTAGGTTTAAAGGTTTTCGTTTTTTTAGGAAAAATTTAAATATTTTTTTTTTAAGAAAAGCGAAACCTATAAACCTAGAATATACGTCATACTGACGCGATCGACTTCAACTTCAAAATAAAAGTGATTTGTTAAGATTTAGTTAGTGGAAAACGTTTTCTCCCAAAATGGATTTTCATAGAAAAAATACTGCTATTTCGCTAGGATCGCAAACCTATTCTTCCCTCTTAAAAGCATGCCAGTGCAATCTATTCAAGTAAGTACATACGTTTTCGATATAATTAATACCTGTGTCAGTTGTTGAAGTAGATGAAAAAACGTACCTATAAAGAAAAAAAATTGTAACATTTTTGCTTTTATATGTAGGTAACTGAAGATGGGGAATTGCACAACACATAACAAAAGTAAGTACTTATAGGGTAAAGGCACCAGTGCTCAGCCATGCACCAGTGGTCAGCCTTTCTTGCTTATTTTTTGTTGTAATTATCAAAGTTTTTCAGATTTTCATGCCAAAAATAACTTAATTTAAAAAAAAAAATTGTCTAGCATGAACCACAACACTACTTAAAAGAAGTGCTGTCTTCTGACATGAAGGGATATGTGATATGCGCCATTTTTTTTGGAGCCTCACATGATATTTTATCAGACGTTAGCAGCCGAATTATGATATTTTGTTGAAAGAATGTGCACTGCTTCACATAATTAAGACTTAGTCCATCTGGAAGACGTAAAAAATTAATATAAATCCGTATTAAAGTAACATTTTTACAATTAATTAATAAGTGGTGAACGGTGTTGGTCACACATACTGTAAACAGTGTTTAAAATACTTTATATTTAAGACTTTCTTGTAGTGACTGTTTGTTTACCTAAATAAATTTAATAAAATGTTTTAAGGAGGCTGCCTATTGGGAACTACTTTTTTGTACAAAATCCAATAATCAGCATCCCCTGGCCGACTACTGGGTTTGAGGCAGTAATTTTAAAAAGGTCATAAACCCAGAAGTCAGCCGAGGGAGGCTGACCATAGGTTTCAAAATATTTTTAACTTTCAAATGCAATGTAAGTCGTTAAATCAAGCACCCTTAAATATTTACATTATTATAACTGTATTTGATTGAAATACAT
Organism: Cydia pomonella; assembly: GCF_033807575.1. Taxonomy (NCBI): domain Eukaryota; kingdom Metazoa; phylum Arthropoda; class Insecta; order Lepidoptera; family Tortricidae; genus Cydia; species Cydia pomonella. The sequence goes on along the minus strand of NC_084719.1, from coordinate 14,724,069 downwards.
CAAAAACCCAGTATGCAGCCTACTGGACACTGAAATGACGGAACTCAGAACCCAATAGTCAGCCGTTAAAATAGGATGGCTGGACACTGGATATTTAAAGGCTGTCTATTGGGTACACGGGGGCTGATTACTGGCAAAAAGGCCCTTTCTTTCTATTTAATGCAATATTTCCAAAATATAAATTAATTTACGTTATATTCTTTATAAAAATTATACTTTATTAAATTATTGAAGAGAAAAAACAATAATAATTCTTATTGGTCAATTAGTGGGCAAATGAGACGATCTTGAACATAGAAATTTCGTAAAAAGGCTGACTACTGGTGCCTTTACCCTACGTAGGTACTTGAAGCATGTTATTAAAGCTTTTAATTTTGACAGTCAAATAAACGCCAAACAAGGACTTTCAATTTGTATATTTGAACGTGGAAAAAACTCCGTTTGAATTGGTTGTCAATAAGGAAAATAAACACTGAGCAAAGTTGTTAGTCTACAAATCAGAGAAAAAACATCGTTAGGCTGGCTTAGAAATACTTCTGAGTAAATTTTTGCTTCAAATCATTACCATCAGAAAGTCATTGCATTGCAAAAATTGATTAAGGTATGTACATAAAATTGTAGAAATTAAATAAAATTTAAATAAAGGCGAACATAGTGGCAACACCAGTTGAATGTCAGTTTACTTGTCACAACGTTATCTTTATTTAAGGTCTTCCGGTTCGCGAGCACTATCTTAATAGTCACGTCTCGTGATTAATTCCTTTGTTTATTGTTCATTAATATTGAATAAAGAGTAATATCGAAAGCTTAGTATATACAGTAAACTAATGTGGTAGTTATGTATGAAAAAGTTAAATTGGCTGTTTTTTTACTGTGATCGTAAAATGAGATCGTAACAAGGTAACTAAACAACAACAAGGTAAGGTTTGACGACCGGTTTGGCCTAGTGGGTAGTGACCCTGCCAACGAAGCTGATGGTCCCGGGTTCAAATCCGGGGAAGGGCATTTATTCGTGTATTGAACATGGATATTTGTTCCGGAGTCATGGGTGTTTTCTATGTATTTAAGTATTTATAAATATTTATATATTATATATATCGTTGTCTAAGTACCCTCAATACAAGCCTTATTGAGCTTACCGTGGGACTTAGTCAATTTGTGTAATAATGTCCTATAATAAAAATTAAATTAAATTAAAATAAATAACTAGGTTTTTAAGGAGAACCGAGCTTGCTGGGGACCCTTAATATCATATGATTATTTTTAAAATGATAATTTAATAGTTCTACAATTTAATGTATGATCTCCATTGACACAAATAATGTTATTAAACTAATACTGCAATGAAAACAATTTAAAACCGCTTATATCTACTTCTGAAGCCAGTCCTCTAACGATTCATTATCGACTAAAAATGGGAATAGTTTCGCGATCAAGTCATTAACTGAAATCCGATCTACACATGATCCGCACTACTTTTAACCGTCAAAACTTCTCACATAATCCCGCCGATGTAATCCGATCTCGCCCGCTCAGTTTACCGAATAACCCCTTCAGAACCGTCAGATAAGCGCTGACTACGCCATCTATCTTCCTCCCGCAGACGTATGTGAGATAACACCCGCATGATATAATCGAAAATCGTTTACCGCGATCCATCTACGATCTACATATCCTAGCGAAATTGCCTGCCTTTGTAGCGTTTTAGTTTGCAAGCGGTTAAAGGTCGCGTGTCAAATGATTACGAAACGTTGTGTTGAAAATACGAAAAAGGTAGTGTGTGTAAATTTGTTACTAGTGGCTCTGTGAGCTGTAGACCTCACGACAAACTTAATTAGTGTAAAAATATATATTAAGTTGGTTTTGAGTCATTGCTTCACAGCGAAGTGACAATTGTCTTAAGCGCCATAGAGAATCTATAAAGCTTAAGTCCTTTATGTCATGATCCGCCATTTAGAACATTCTCGAAAAAACAAAACGACAGAAAAATTATATCAGACTATCAAACCAGCTCTCAATATTTTACTAGAATCGGTTGAGAAATGCAACCTGTAGAGGAGAACATCTCGTCATACGAAGACATTTTGTCCCAAGCTGAAATGGAGACCTTTCCTAACGCTCGGTCAATAAACTTCGCATATTGACTAGATTTTTTATGTGTCAATCTATCATATTTCAATAAGGATAAAATGTCTCTAGGGAACCAACTGCATGAAATCAATACAAACATCACTCGCGTATTTTGGGTCGAATTTCACTACTCGTTTTGAGAATTACAATGACTGACATGCGACTCTCGCTTGACAAAGCTTTTCAACCAGAAATGTCAAAGTTGACAGCCGACAGATCATAATTATCCAAAGCCGTTTGATATTGAGAAATTACTATCATATTAAGATATATGAATAAGTTTCCTAGATATAAACATAAAAGAAATACGAGTAGGTATGTATTTAGCATAATTTACATTTTATGTTCGTTTTCTGAAATTAATCATAAAATTCAACCTCAGTCAACGTACTGATTAAGCCGTTCAAAATTCAGGGTACCATTCGTGTTTTAATGCGAATATGAGTCTAAGGCTGCAGTCTGCTTAACCAGACGCCGTGCGTAGCGGGCAACTGCCAAATCGCCTATGACCTACGGCAACAGAATACTCTATTCGTAAGTGTATGTGCGCGGTCATCACCCGCCACGCACGATGACCGCTTGCGGCGGACCAAGGCGACGACGAACATCCAATCCGCGGCGTTTGTTCTACCTAATTATGTAGAGCTGATTACCATATAAATATTTGTGAGTTTAATGCAATCTAATCATGTTTATGTTTATATGATAGACGCTGAAGACGGTGTAGTCAAGCAGACCACCCGCGGGGCAGCGTCTCAGTCCTGACGTCATGGCACGCTGTATCGCGGGCGGCGTTTTAAGCAGACCATAGCCTAAGCAAGTAAAAAGTTTTTTTCACTTTTAATGAGTTACTCCAGTTCGTAATCCAGTATTCCGAAACGCATAGTGAATCACGGGACAGTTAGATAAATAAATAAATAATAAATCAATATTTGGGGACAATCTTAGCCAAGTCGACCCAGCCTTAAACTAAGCGACGATATACATGCGTAGGTAGATAAATACATACTTATATCATTTAATTCCAAATCGTATTAAGTACAAGTAAATGTAATTTCTCGGAAGAAGAACCCATCACACGGAATCACAGATGGAAAATGAGAAACTATTTTTGAGGTTTCCAGTCTATTTTGGTTACGAATCCCTACGGAATGGAAAGAAGAGATATTATTAGGTTTACCTTACAAAGGATAATTATGAATTATGACCATATTATTGTATATTATACCTACTACTCCGTACTTCAACCCCGTTTCTCGTCGAGATTTGTTTAGTTCTTTTCTCCAACCTAGATCTCAGACTTAGATTCAAAATAATATTACTTACGTAGTTTTGGTTTAGGGCAAATTAATAAAATTAAAGAACTGTTCTCCTGAAATATCGAAACATCGAGTGATATACGTTGGTCAATTAATTAATTTATTTAAACTTTATTGAACAAAATATATACAATAATGTACAAATGCCGGACTTAATGCCAAATAGCATTCTCTACCAGTCAACCATAGGGCCAAACAGAGGTAACTAGAATTGGTGCAGAGAAAGAAATATATTGAATAAATAAAAAAAAGCAAACCATACACGAGTTTACACTGAGATTTAATTAATAAGCTCGTATAGTATGAAGTACTCTTATAAAAGGTAAAATAATAAAGTTACACCTACTTACAGGATAAAAAAATAACGGCCAAGCGTGTCGATCATAGGAAAAGAGTAATTTAAAAAATTGTTCGGAATGACGTACGGAATTTCTCAGATTGTGGGTCCAAGTCGTAGTTACTTGGCTTTATTTTATCCTCCAGTCACGTTAAGCTAGTAAGACTATAATATATATCAATCCGATTTAAACAAATAGGAAATAAACAAGGCTTAGGAATTTCGCTGATACACCGAATCGATTGGACCAACAAAAAACCGGGCTAATTCTTTACCGCAACAAGTTAGCCGAGATTTATTAGCTGTAACGATCCCTGTAAAATACGCCACATAAATCAGTAATACGTTTTACGAAACCCGAGGCGTCGTTTTCTGAGAACCCGATGGTTAAAAGGAAACGATAAATTTCATAAAAAGTAAAAAAAACGTAAGCTAGGGAGGCGCTTCAATTGACCATCGATTTCTTTATGTAGACAGTGCATTATGATGCCTAAATATGCGACTTTGACTACATAGTTAATATGTGAAGAAGGTAAACTTTCACAATTCATATGTGTATTATATGATATGAAATCAGAGATACTTAACAAATAAAATTATAAAAGTGGTAGTATTTTATAAGTTAGGATACAAGTGGGACTATAGCCCGTGCCCTCTCGCACATGAGAGAAGGCCTGTGCCGAGCAGTGGGACGTATATAGGCTGAATTATTATTATTTATTATTGTTGGGATACAAGTTAAGGGCACACAGCAAGTTTTAATACTATTACTTTTTTATTATTTTATACTACGTCGGTGGCAAACAAGCATACGGCCCGCCTGAGGGTAAGCAGTCTCCGCAATTTTAAGAATGAAATCTGATCAGACAAGAGTCTGACCATGCTAACTTTCCATGGCATTGCCAATGACAGTGTGGCAATGTCATCATTAATGTCTAATTTCTATGAATATATGACGTTTATAATGACACTCTCTGACTTTTTTCTAATCAAATCGGTGAAAAGTTCGATCAGACGGACTCTACTTTGTAATGGATGGACTGTACTGTGATGTATAAAATACTTTTTCATTCCAATAAACAAATTAGAGAATAAATTTTCTGAAAATATGAACCGCAAATATGTATACATAGAACCCTAAACCATTTACGTGATGCCATTTCCCTAAGTTTGTTTGTTACCGATATTTGATGTTAAACGTTCCGCCCTCCCTACATGCAATATATATATATACACATTTTTCTGTTTGGTCTTAAAGTTGACTGGAAGAGAATGCCATGAGGCCATATATATCCACAATTTGTACCTTTTTTGATATGCAATAAAGCTTAAAATAAGATAGGCAGAAGCACCACATTCTATTATTATTTATTCTAACTTTAAGTTATATAAGTAATCTTAATTTAGATGGTTCAGAAGCGCCTACCGCAAACATCAAAAAGCGGAAAATCTTATCTGCCTCATTATCGCTCTTGCATATTTGAGCGATAGATGACGCAGATAAAGAAATTTCGTTTTTGCGGTGGGACCTTTGTTAATCTTGTTAACGACGCACGTAGCTTCATACGAAAGCAATCGTCTCTTCCTTAACATTTCGAACTTCTGTATGCGTGGTGACGCGATTCCCCTTATTGCTCTGTCTATTACACTGTGATCTGTGCAATCGACCCTCGAACATTAGATGCCCGAAATTAAATTGGCACGATACAGCAGGAATACTAAACTACGCTCTGTATTCTGCCTGTTATGTTTCAACCATCTATAACTGTACGTACTTTAAAGACAAATGTGAAACAACGCTCTTATCCAAGACACTTACAGACAAACTGGAGATTGCGTTGCGTGTAGAATTAGAAATGGAGGAAGATTATTCATCCAGGCTATGTAGATACTCTTTTAGCGTGAATACTAGTTCGGACTACGTTAGTGATTTAGTCAAGTCGCGAGTATTTGTGACTTTACATGCCTAAAGGCTCCTTCTGCTCCATGTGCAGCATAGACCCTTTAGGCATGCAAAGTCACAAATAATCGCCATTCGATTAAATTACTAATGTAGTTCGAACTAGCCTTTAGTCATAAAAGTCTGTCAAGTCTAATAAACTGTTGACATTTGTGTTTGTTATAATTTAATAGGAGTTTGCTGGGTCTATAAATAGGCTCCAGTCGTCGAGTTGCGGAAAATGGCCCGAACTACAATACAATACAATACAAGGGGGTACCTACATTTATGTCGTTCTGTAGGGTGCTCTGAAACTAGCCAAGGTCATTTAGCATAAACAGCTACTTTCAAAGAAATCACCCAAAAGCAGGACAAGCACACGTAGACATATTTTAAGGTCACATGTTCTCTCCTCAAATTGAAAGTTCAATCATTTCTCTCTTTATTTTCCTTATCAAACGGGTCAAAGGTAAGAGTATACAGCTTGTTATATGGTAGGTAACGTGCATAATTATTTATACACGAGTACACTTGCGTCAAGTGTTTTCGTGGCAGTTATTAAGGTGACATTCGGATGACGACAGCAGCAGCATTACTGTTGCAACGTTACTGCTGCGGCGTAGACGCATGAAGTTGACAGTGACATCGCCTTATCACATCTCTGTCTCGTCTTCTCTTTCATAAAATAGGTGACGGATATTAATACCGCAATGATACCAATTCAAATTCATAGAAATTTAACTGATACAAAATTAGTGACGGATTGAACGTCACAATCATAGCAGCAGTGCGGCGGTAAACGTTGTTCATTTTATCAAGGAAATTGACAACTACATCGGTGACATCAACGTTGCAGCAGTAATATCGTAACAGTAATGCAGCTACAGCTGCCATCTGAATGTCACCTTTATAGTGACATCGTCCGGCGTCCGCCTCAAAGCCGTACTATAACGTTACAACTTGTAACGCCGGACGATGTCACTATAACTAAAGGTGCCTGTGTGGTGCTGTAGTAATTTACAACTTTAGTTTTTTGCCCTGGAAAGTACCTAAACATCCCCATTAAGACATTAGGGACAAGTACTAAGTGTTGCACAACACATTTTTTTTTCCACTCGGCGACACACTAGACTGTAATGGTTGAATTAAGATTTCTTATGCCAAACTATATTGTGTACTTTTCATGGGCTCCCATTCAACTATAATATTCATTCCGATATGCTGTAGTCACAGCTGTAGTCAACTATACTTACTCCTATAGAAGAGACTAAACGGGCGCGAGGCGCGGGGCGGGCGTCGCGCGTTTTCGTTTACATTTTTGTCTCCTGAGATACTTATCAATATTCATTAATTATTTAGGGTTTATAGTAAAAAAGTGTTATGTTAGATGACTCGTAGAAAAAAATAGAAGGCTATTTTTGTGTTTCATACAACATTAAAAATTTCAAAATGCTGTAGCACTAGCCCCTTCGTAGTTGAGATAAAATTACAAAACCTGGCGTATTTTATCAGCATAATAAGTGAAACAAAATAGGGGGATGTCGTATCTTCTAGCTACAGTTTGAAGTATTTCCATGCAAACGTGAAGCACCCTAATATATGGGTGGCCTACAAGAGCAAAGCTTTCACTGTTTACCTACGCAACAATATTACGTCAAAAATATGAAACATAAAATCTTCATTGCAAAACCAGCAACATTATGAATTCGTAACTTTTTAATCGACATTCCGATTCCCGTTCCATTCTGTACACCGATAGGCATAAAATATGTCTCTAATGTGAAACGGAACGCGCCAGAATAAATAAAGCAGCTTTATGACGCTCGGGACCATAATGCAAAGGGTTGGGATGAATTCTTTTTAGCCATTTTGTTTTTAAAGCCCAATTTCCGTTTCAGGGGAAAGTTGTAAAAAAACTAGTTTGAATCAAGCTGGATAGAATGAAACCGCGTGTTTTTGTTTGTGCAATATACTAAAGCGGTGGTAGCCAAAATGGTTTTGAGCTTCAATAGGTAGTTGTGGGTTTAAATCCTAGAGGCTTATTCTGATTTTATATTCATTGCGCTCCTCTCGCACATTTTTTTATGTATAAGGAAAGGGCGAGATACTTTTTCTTTATAGGTCACTTGCAATAATTTTACTGTGGAACCCCGAAATTTCGGAAAAAAAATTGGCTGTTTCAACCATTTTGGTTGTCTGACCTTGACATTTTCTATGGAAGAGTAACTTTTTTTTCGGTCAGCCCCATAGTAAAAATTGTTCAGTATGACCTCTATATGTTCAGATCGTAAACTATTGCAGGTCACTAAATAAACAACCTGTATATGACCTAATGACTTTTTCGAGTCTAGATGATACTTTTAGTAAGGAGTAGGTGTGTGTTACTTTTATAACTACTAGAAATATCTTCACCAAATGCCAAATCCTAAACTCCTAGAATTAGGAAACAAAGCGGATCTCGGGACTCCTTTAAAAGGTAGTACTACTTGTGAAATAACGTTGAAATTCCACATATTAACCAGGAAATAAAAACAAAAAGTTACTCTTGCGTAGAGAGCCTGTTTTTCATGGTACCTTTACAGCAGTAACATATGAGAGTCCATTTATAAATGCTATCTCATATAGTCATGCACAATTAATGACGTAGCCATAGTGGTGGAGCCCGGGTCCTCCCAATTCGACCGGATTAAAAATATTATATTTATGAACTTTAACAAAAACTTATCGTCTATTTTTAATTGATAGCGGTTTTTGGTACGGCTTGCTAGAGGAGCGATCGCTTTGCAACCTAATCACAAAAATCAGGTACTAGTTATGATGAGAGCGACTAAATACCATATGTTTATCCAACCAAACGGAACTAAGTATGCCTATTAGAAAACCCACAAATTCGGGGAAGGTACGGGCTAGGAATCCAGCGTTTCATTTATGAACGTTATCTTGTTCACTAAGTTGCAGAGACAACTGACCTCCGCTTGGACAGTCATCGCTTCAGCTTACTGTACATGTCATTTTATTTAACTGTCTATCGCGAGTGAAGCCCCATCATTTGACGAAACAGTATAGTGCTCTTCAATTGCGCTTATTTGCTAACGATCTCGAGTATCTGATTGCCCTAAAAATCCGATAATCCGCGGTTGTGTTGATTTAATAAAAATAGGATTAATACATGATAATTATAAATAAATTTTAAACTTATGACAACAATCGTTTATTGATAACAAGCGTTACACATTCACATTTATTTATGTCTTTCACATTTTCTGTTTGGCATACTTGAGATATCAAGAAAGATTATATTAAATAATTATACAACAAATAATGACACATGAATACGGCTTAGACAAATTAGAATGTGGCTACTTGTAATAACGCTAAGGACATGACGAAGATGCTAGTAATTAATTTATATTATACTTGTATAATCTAGATAAATATATACCTATTCCAATATAAAATCACCGATATTAAGTCAAAGTAGCGCAATATTAGGTAAAATATAAACACCACCGCACATATTTTTTCTAACTTACCATTTCAGAACGAATGGTCGTCCCTTCCCTTGTAAATAAAAATAATATTTAATTACTAGAGATACCACCGATACGTTTAGCTAAATGAAAGCTTCATATTTCATCAATTAGAACTTCAACATAAAATGAAAATATATACTTAGTCCTTTGGTTACATTCATTAAGTATTATTAATTTAATTGATACCGCAATCTAGATAATAACCACAATGTAGAACCTCAGGCAACAGAGTCACGGTTAATTTAATTATTGAAACATTAGCCACTGAGCAATAACAATCTTTTATTCGAATTATTATGCTGTAAATTTCATTTTACATGACGTAAAAGTGTCTGGTACCTGAGATTAAGTTATTGTTAAGATTGGAGTAAAATCTCACTTTACGTAAAGTTTTGACATATACTCGAGGGAGAAAGTTATGTATTAATTATCCGCGTTGGAGGGTCTGCTACTTTGTGATCTAAATCGCAAAACATAAACTTAAACTTGGCATTGACACTTTACCCCAATAAGCAAGTGTTTTCTTGCGCGTTATAAGGTCATTTTGTGTTCACCCTGGACACCCTGTACCCCTAGCACAGGAAGGGCATAACAGTATCTCGCACGCGAGATTAGATAGACCACTCATCTTATCGTTTTGCTCCGTAGCGAACGAAATGCTATTGTCTCTCAATCACTCTTCCTTATTAGAGCGATAGAAAAGGCGTTTCGTTCGCTACGGCGCAAACGATTGTCATTTATTTTGGCTAGGCCCCCTGTGCTTCTACATTTCATGCATGGTATATGCAGGTTTTAAAGATTGGGTTTTCCCTTTCAACTTATAACGAAACCTTTTTAAGATGGGCACACTGGAGATAAAATATGAAATACTCAAAATTAATTAAACCCGGTTACTGTTATCAAAGATTTCTATACAAAGTAACCTGTTCTCATGTGTCTCGAATGTAGATGAAGGTCGAATTGCGAAGAACCTGCGCGAGAAGTTTAAGCCACACGCTCTGGATAGCACGAAACACACTCTAATGATGCGCTATTCATTACGCTAATATTATTTGCTGAGCATTAGATTGTGTGATGTTATTTATCAAACAGCCCCCGATAACATGTCTATTAACAATCTATGGAGTACTAATGTATTAATTTGTCTTCATCCTTACAAAAGTAAGCTTTTTGTAGCTTTACTTATGAATTAATGCTAAGTATAATTATTCTGTAGGCTTCAATAATCAAACGCGCGCATGTTACTCCTCTGGAGTTTCAGGCGTACATAGGCTACGAGACTGCTTAGGTACCATCAGGCGGGCCGTATGCTTTTTTGCCACCGACGTAGTATAAAAAAATAAAAGTTGTTAATAGACTAAAGTGTCACTTTACCCACATAAATAGAACGTAGTTAAAATAATAAATAAATAAATGATATAGGACATTATTAAAAAAAAATGACTAAGTCCCACATTAGTTGTGACCTACTTTAGTAATTTGCCTACGTAATGATGGTTGGTAATTCATTTAGATAAATACGTCTGATATTGTTCTGCATATTAGACTATATAATTTTTAGATTTAGAACTCAGATTTAAGGAATTTTAGTGAGTAGTTATATTCAAATACAATTATTATATTGTTCATTAATAAATAAATAAAGTAAGCTCAATAAGGCTTGTAAAATTAAAGCTAATATCCGTACAAAATTCGTACATAATGAAAGAAATTAAAATACGAATGTGACATTATGAAACGAGCGAATCAAATTTTACAATGGACCACACGAGTGTTTAATGCCTAATTGTGTGTAGTTACTTACACTGTTGTATCTACACACATCGATGGCATCGGCATCGATGCTCTGTCGCGGAAATCCGGTGGCGTCTTCGAAATATATTAATCACTTATTTTAGAAAAAATGTGATACTATAGTTAATTTATAAGTAAGAAAATAAACTAATTTTAAATATACAAACAAATTCAAAGAGACAGTGAACGTCAAATGGCGGCAAATGAAGTTTTTTTTTCGCATTTCACACAACGTTTTTTAGCCAAACTAGAGTCGGCCACAACTACCATATAATAGTAGATTGTTAACCAAGGCACTCATTTCAGTTGAGGTAATTTGGTGTTCAAACACAGTGAGAACGCCAATAATCCGAGGCTGAAATGATGCCTTTCACCCGAGTTTACCACTCTAGTTTTCATTTCGAATACGAGGAAAGTAAATACATGTGTTTAAAAAAAACATGACGAAGCACCTATAAACTTTTATAGTGTTTCTTGAGGGTACTTTCAATTACCAATTTAGGTGAAAGTACCGTTATTTGTGGAATGGTGTTAATTGTACACCAAATTTTAATTGCTTATTGTAAGAATAAATAAAAAAATGTCCTTGGCAAGTAAAATGCTATAGAGCAGAAAGTGATAACGTGATAGAGAAACTTATCACTCCGTGCGTGTGCGGCCGAAATCGGACGAAATGACCATCATCATCATCATCGTGAAGTGATTCATGATGATGATGATAATAGTAATTTCGGCCGATTTCGGCCATGGCGGCCATTTTGACTCCTAGTTAGTTCGGTGCTCGTGCGCCCAAAGATGGCTGACGTAGCCAATCTTCGAGGTGAACCCTCGCGCACATTGAAGGCACGTGTGAACAGCCACGTAGTGGTAGTGGATGGCAGCAAGCTGACTTGTTTTCAGCTCGCTGAGTTTAGCGTCGAGGTTAACTTTACGTTGCTCCTTGAAATCGCGTACTTTGACGTGCACCAGCTTACGCCACTTACAGGACGCTGTGCTGCTAAACCTTCCACTATGAGGGCTCGATGTTGCATCTTTTCATGTGTCGCTTCTGAACATCTTTGTATCTGAGAGTTGTCCGCCAAGTTTTCACTTACCTTCCTCTAGTTCAGAGCAAAAGATGAGCTCCGCCACTCTCTTCCGCCATACGTGATACGTGACCGCATCATCGAAGCTGCCGACGCATTAGATAAGCTTCTATTACCCCGACCTTGGCTTGTCGCAGAACTTCACACACTTCATAGAACAACAAGGACTTATTTTCAGAGCATGAGAAATTGTTTACAATTGACTCTTCATTTCGAATAAAACGTCATCTACGTCTAAAACTGGGATTTTCCACCTTAAATGAATCTTGTCATCATCAAGAACATAAAACCACAATATTTACCAACCACAGGGGCACCACGTTAGTCCTGCCCGCTTTACAACTGCGGGCATAAAGTGTGGAGCCTCCCAGAGGTGGTATTCTGCGAGTCGCTAAGCGGTTTTTGATGTCGCCTCGCCGCTGAGGCATCGTAAACGCGTGTGTTTCTGCCCTTAGAGACATGGCTGGGTAATTGGGAGTTATGTCGAATATGGAACAAATGAAACCCTGTTAACTTTGTATTTACCTTCATGTAATACAATTCTGCAAAGTCATAAGCACCAATGACATCAGGGCTGTGAAGACTTTTTTAGTTTTTAAGGAAGAATAAACAAGTATTGGTTTTGGTTTTGTTGGATTTTTTGCAGTCAGTAGTAAATACGTGACATGACAAACATTAATTAATCATGGCCAGATTACTATTTTCTTTGTTGAGAGTGTTACATGGCCGGCATGTTCTTATGAGATTTTACTTAGTATCGCAAAGCAGTTCAACAAAAATATTTTTAAGTATGTATTACTTGTTGCGTCACGCTGCTATTTTTGTTTTTAGATATCTTAAGCCTAGGTACTAAAATGATTACATGAGATATACCTGACGACCGGTCTGGCCTCGTGGGTAGTGACCCTGCCTATGAAACCGATGGTCCCAGGTTCAAATCCTGGTAAGGGCATTTATTCGTGTGTGTTTTCATGGGTGTTTTCTATGTATTTAAGTATTTATATATTATATATATCGTTGTCTAAGTACCCTCAATACAAGCATTGAGCTTACTGTGGGAGTTTGTCAATTTGTGTAATAATGCCCTATAATATTTATTATTTATTTATTTATACCTTTGTTAGCAATGTCGTAATGCGTCTGACTATGACTCTATATATGCTTCCATATATACAGACAACCAAATCACCATTCAAAAAGCGAGGGCAAGACCGTTACATGAATAAAATAATGGAACTTTTTAGTTTTATTCCAGTCCAATAACACCGAGGACCTAAAAAAATATACAATTATACAAATGCAGCAAAAGCCAATAAAACGAAACGGTAACAATGTTACGGAGGGGCCTGTGCAAACATTTCCTACCAAATTAATAGGGGATTGATCAGATTTCCGCGTTAAACGGAGCGCGAAGTCCGTCGCAATGCCAATCAGCGGAGCTCGCGTCGCCCTTCCCACTAGCAATTTGCTATTTGAATACCCCACTCTTTACTACCTACAATAAACGAATACGTGATTTTCATAAAGTTGAGAGTCAAACTGAACAGGAGACTTTATTGACTGTTTGCGAGACGGTATCTGCCTGGTATCGAATGTCATTAATTATTTGTCAGCTGAGAGATTTTAATTAGTTTGATAATGGGAGCCAAAGTATACAGTAGTAGGCTTTGGCTAAAACGCTTTTGGTTTTTAGCTTTTCCCAATAAACTGGACAGAACATGGGAGAACTTGGTAAAAGTCGTTAATTTGAATCCTTCCCCGTATGTAACCTTACATGTAAATATATTATACTCGTACGCAATCCTTACTGTAATGATGATGATATCGATCATGATGGTATATTATCCCTCATCAGTGACATAGGATTCCCATTTTTCATGTCCCAGCGCGGCCTCCTCCATCTCCGCCCAGCCGAGGCCAACTGATGCAGCCTCCTGTTCCACTGTACGCCTCCGGTAGTACGTCGGCGACCTTGTTCCCTTTTCCCGGCAATTTTCAAAGTCAGCCCTTGCTTGGATAAGTGGTTGTTTGGCCTTCGTAAAATATGTCATATCCAGGGCCATTTCCGCAGAAGTATCTCCTTAGGGTTTTGTCCGGTTAACCATAAATTAGTAGTGGAGATGGTACGTGGCCAGTAGACTCCTACGATTCGCCGCAAACACTTGTTTACAAACTCCTGGTGTTTACTGGTTATCTTGTTTCTTATTCCTATATCCTTATTGTACTTTTATAAAATCTGTAAGTACATCCGTTTTGGCTAGTTTGTACTGAACGTTTGTTTGTTTAAATTTTATTACCTAATTAATTTTTCATTATATATAAATTCTCAGATAACTTAAAGTTACAATTTGTAATAATACTTCTTATCACAACAGGATTTTTAAAAATCAAATATTTTACACTAAAAATAGTATTTAATAACATAGTTTTAGAAATTTCACTCTCAAAACTTCAAAATAAATCGCAGACTGATTTGAAAAAAAAATACTCTAAAACCTGACTTTTTATTAAAATATTCCATAACACAGAAGGGTTTTTGCGCAAACTCAACAATGCTGCACTCAATATTTAAATCTAGTGCATTTTAAGTGGCGGTACTTTGTATGTGTGTATCCGTTCATACTGTCAAATCCTTAATAGAAGTTGTAGCGCCTGACCTGGTAGTTATATTTAATAACAGTGTTGACTGCGGTGAGTTTCCTGATCTAATGAAACATAGTAAAGTCACTCCTTTATTTAAATCAGGTAGCACATCCGACCCCACTAACTTTAGACCGATATCAGTGTTACCAACATTCAGCAAAATTTTTGAAAAAATAGTTTTGAGTCAGTTATTGAAACATTTTAACATTAATAATCTAATGCACAACAAACAATTTGGTTTTACACGGGGTCGCTCAACAACCGACGCTGGTGTTGAGCTAATTAAACAGATCTTCGATGCCTGGGAGGAGTCACAGGATGCTTTAGGTATCTTCTGTGACTTATCTAAGGCCTTCGATTGCGTCTGTCATGAAACATTGATCAGAAAACTGCACTATTATGGAGTAAGAGGCTCGGCACTGAATTTAATAAAGTCTTACTTACACGGTAGAATACAAAGGGTTGATGTGAGTGGACAGCGATCACCGGGGTCATTGGTCTCTATGGGTGTACCGCAGGGATCAATATTGGGGCCGTTCCTGTTCCTTATCTACATTAATGACCTGCCTTACCTAGTAAAGACCCACCATGACATAGTATTGTTTGCAGACGATACTTCACTTATTTTCAAAGTCAAACGACAGCAACAAGCTTGCAGTGATGTAAACAATGCTATTTCTAAAGTAGTAAATTGGTTTAATGTTAATAATTTATTGTTAAATGAGAAAAAGACTAAGTGTATTAAGTTTGTTACAAGTCACATAAGGAATGAGCAAACAGGTGTCATTGTCAAGGATGAGGAATTGGAACTAGTAGATAGCACAGTTTTTCTTGGTATAACTTTAGATTCTAAACTACAATGGGGTCCCCATATTGCTAATCTCTCGAATAGACTGAGTTCTGCAGCTTTTGCAGTGAGCAAGATCCGTCAGTTAACAGACGTGAAAACAGCTCGATTAGTTTACTTTAGTTACTTTCATAGCATTATGTCATATGGTATTTTACTATGGGGTAGTGCTTCAGAGATAAATACCATTTTTGTTCTGCAGAAGAGGGCTATTCGTGCAATATATAAAATGTACCATAGAGACACACTTAGAGATAAGTTTAAGGACATTAACATAATGACAGTGCACTGTCAATATATTTATGAGAATATTCTGTATGTACATAAAAACATTGCCAGTTTTAAGAAAAACTGTGAAATACATAATATTAATACTAGAAATAAGCATAAGCTCGCAGTGCCCTTCACTAGGCTCCATAAAATTAAGAAATCATTCATGGGTAATTGTGTAAGATTTTACAATAAACTTCCTAATATTATAACTGAATTGTCTGTTAGTAAATTTAAAAATTATGTAAAACGTAAGCTTATCTCTAAAGCCTATTATAGCACACAAGACTACATGAATGATGAAACACCGTGGGATTAAGTGTGATTGTAAAGAATGAATTATTTATTGTTATGTTATTAATGATGAAATTGATAATTCAATGTATATATATACCGTATTTTTTGACATTTAGATTTTATTCTAGAAAGGTTCTAGACTAGTATTTTTATACAATTTTGATGTATGACGATCTTTTTATGAAATTCTTATTATTAAGTTTACCATATCTATAATAGTTCAATGTTTTTTTTAGAACAATAATAACTGCATCAATAAATTGCTCTGATATTTAGATTAAGATGATATTTGTAAAATTTGACGATTTAAAAGTGCTTGTTGCTAGGCCTATTTGAATAAAGAATATTTTGATTTTGATTTGATTTTGATTTTTATGCTCTAAATAAAGGTTCATTTTCGTTATGTTTTGAGGTAAACAAAACTTGTAGGCTTACAAAAATGTTTGGTTTTCAAACAACTTGTTTGTTTGAAATTTGAATGTTGAAACGAGAAACATCATAGCTATCGTGTTTACATTGCAATTCAAATAGGTAACTATTCGTTATTTCGCTTATAAAATTAACCACAAAAAAGTCATAGTCAGCATATTGTTTGAACGCTAGCTTACACACAAACATCATTACAAGCAAATTCTAAAATATATTACCACGATCTTATACATTTCTGGAACGTTAGCTTGTAATAGTAGATTGTTAAACAAGGGATGAAAGGCACTCAAATCTGTCGAGGTAGTTTGGCGCTCGAACGCAGTGAGACAACTGCTCGTCACTGTCCCGATACATGTTTTATTTAAACTTACGTCACTAGCAACAAAGGTCGATTATCGAGCACTGGGACGTTTACCTTATAAAATAGGTAAAATGTAATATTTGCCATCGGCTCTTCTAAGTACATATGTATAAATTTCACCGAATAAAGACAGACTTGGGTAATAAATACAAGTAAGAAACACATACTTACATGTCCTACATGACCGTGAATATCCAAGAAAAGTACGAAGACATCAAAAACCACTGTGGGCCATAAATCCATCACATACCATGAAAGTGACATGTCACGTCCGAGACGCTGTTCTCCGACAGTTTACGATCGGCTGGCGTAAGATATGGACGTTGCGCGAATGTCACGCTTGAACTACTATAAGGGGGTGAAATATGAAGACTGGTGGGAAAACAATGACAGCCCATCCATACTAATATTATACATGAGAAAGTAAATCTGTCTATCTTTTACCTTTTCACGCTTGAACCACCGAACCAACTTACTTAGATGAAATTTTGTATGGAGATATTTTGATTCCCGGCGGAAGGACATAGAATAGTTTCCATTTCAGGACCCCGGGGAGTGAAAATGAGGGTGGAACTTATAATAGGAGTGGTATATTGATATACTAATTCTATAAGGTTAATCTTTAAAGTGAAACATCTTTAAAGTAAAACCTACCTGTAATATAGGTAATTAATGAATAATATTTTATCTCCTGTTAAAAATGTATTCAATTAGTCATGCTGAACAAAGTTTCTCATGGGACTTATACAAAAATCGTGAAAAATTACTCCTGAGCAACTACTTACGTTTCGTCTACTTCGAGCCTTCAAGGTATCCAAAAGACTTTTTTTTGCGATTTTTTTTTTATTCCTATGGAGATATTTATGTTAACACATAGTTGACATTCACGATCACGACCCCAAAATCATCCAGTATTTAGTCCGAAACAAGGAAAAAGTACACAAAAAGCGATATTCTTATAATTTGCACAACGCATTTACTTAATGTCCTGAAGGCGCGTCTTGGGAGTCAGTGTGGTATCTCTATGACGGAATGCTCACCTTACTTAAGCCCTCGTTCAACCTATATTCATATTATTCATAAAGTGACACTTGTATAACTTGGCCCCTAAATCCTTGATAAATCCGAGCAATTCAAGTTCAGATATATAGTGGAAACGTGAATTTACTGAATAGCAATAAAGGTCGCTCTTTTGCGAGCTTTTACATGTGTAGGTACTGTTATGTATCACGCCCAGATACACGTGCAAAGATATCAGAGGGCCTACCGCAAACCACGTACGACGTATTGCCTCCCTGTCACACTTACGTACAAATTTACAAGTGTGACAGAGACGTAACGTGCTTCGCGGTAGGCCCTCAGGGCCCTTGTACAACAAACCAACACCTGCTAGCTATAACATAGACAAATATTTAGTTTGTTATTTCCAATACTCCGACTTAATACTAATGTGATTATCGGTACAACAACTGAAAGTAAATCTGACAGAACCTTGTCATGCCGAAAAAATAGATAAAATATAAATATAATAGGGGCATTCTTACACAAATTGACAAAGTCCCACGGTAAGCGCAAGAAGACTTGTGTTGTGGGTACTCAGAAACAAATATATGTGCTCATCACTCAAATAAATGCCCTTACCGGAATTCGAACCCAGGACCATCGGCTTCATAGGCAGGGTCACAACCCACCAGGCCAGACGGGTCGTCGATTCACATAGATTTATAAAAGTACATACCTACAGTAGAGATAAATACTCCTCCATTCTTCTGTCGAATACGCAAAACTTAACTAAATTATCTTATACATAATTCAAATCAAAGATTCGTAAAGCTTTAATACTCGTAATTATAACTATTCTGCTACGTAAGCCCAAATATTTCAATTCAATTGTATCTACTAATGCGAGAATAGCCCCACGATTTGTTCACCACATTTCATTCTTCATCACACTACCTTCTACAAATTTAAGTGCGCCTAAAATTTTACCGGTTATTTTCTCTATTCCTATCGCTCCCCATCGCACCCCATAACTATCCAATACAATCGCAACTTGAGTTACACGTGGTCATCATTAGCTCAAGATAGAAATCACCATTACGGTTCCAAGCGAAAAAAGATCTCCAAGTGGTTCGATAAAAATAAAGAAAGTTTTGCTTCACACGAGTTTTTAAGGAAGTTGAGTACACTAACGGTTACCGGGGAACAGGTGTACCATCTTTATCGAATTCGGACGGAAACGCTGGCGAATTGCATAGAGGTGATCCACCAACAGAGAATAAAGGGACAAAGAAGTCTTTATAGACTGAAGCTCACGTAAAATGCATTTATGTATTTATTTATTTAATCTTTCTTGCACAAAAGAAAACCTTATAGTACAAAAGGCAGACAATGCCATGAGGCATTTTCTACCAGTCAACCTTTAGGCAAGCAGATAGATTTAGCATTCGCATTCGTTTACGTTTTTTTTAGCTGTGACGAATATGAAATAATTATAATTATATATAGTAAAGTTAGGCCAAGCTATACTGGCAGCGATTTTGATAGCCCAGACTGTGCAAGTGTTATTTTCAACGTCACTCTTATGACGTTAAAACAACACTTAGCTTGGTCTAAATCTAGCGACCTAGCCTACTCTAACTCAAACATTTATTCATTAACCAGATTCCAAAGAAACTTTTACCAGGCAAGTCAATTGTAATTATAACGTATTATATTCGGGAGGTACGTCCGTATAGCGTATTAAATTCGAGTTGATTCGGAATATATACACCATTTCATTTGAGATGGCAGGATTCCTCTTAAGACGGCCATTAGGCGTAAACAATACAAGTAGTGACAACAAAAGACACCAGGTGAACATTTTTTTGCAGCGTCGTGTCTTACATGGAACTGTCCAGTATTGATCCTTTTGTGTTATTTGACCACACGCTCGTAAAGCAATTGTGAAACAATAGATTAATATTATCGTTCTCTGTGTGCAATTTCAAGTGGAATCCCGCCATCGCAAATGAAATGGGGTATACTTAGGTCATACTGAAAGTTCCTAGAATATTATTTTTTTAATCTTTAAAAAATCCCTGATATATAATTTTCAAACAGCATTCCTAAAATACAAATCATCACCGAACAAATTGTGTCTAAAAATATACAATAAGTTATATTTTCAACATATAAACATTTTCACTGATCGACCGACCTCTAAACGGCTCATGCCAGAAACTTTCAGTATTACCCACGTACCAACTTAAAATCTCGAAGTTTAATGTGAAAATTGTAATAGATTCTGACTTTACTATCCAACTTAAGCGGCAAATTTACTCAAAACTGATGATATTAAGCATTAACGGTACAAAAACGAACGGTAAATGAACGATGACGTACAAAATAAAACTTAAAACTATTCATTGAAAAGTTAATGACTGAATTTTCATGATATTTTATCTTTTAAAGTGAACAATCTTTTCTGTAACTATTCTGAGCCTATCAAATAAAATTCCGCAGTTTCCGAGCGATTTTCTAAACTATTCGTATGATGGAACGCTTTTTGTGTGACTTACACAAGGTTGCCATATTTATTTTTTTTGCTCTCGTCCCTGATGTCACGTTAACGGAATGTGGGGGCACTTTTTGACGGGACTCGCATTACTTAAATTTCTTTGATAGATGTTCGGATACGAACTACGTTAAAACTGTTATCTGTAACCACCTTTAAGACTTTTTTACTAATTATTGAAACTATATATTTTGATAATTTATATTTTTTATTTCTAGTTTGTTAATATTTATGACAGTCGCCAAATTTTCTATAAGTATCCCAATTTTTCACGAAATATTCCTACTTAAATTTGTCGTGTTAACATTCGGTTTTGCTTAGATCATAATATTTAGGACATAATATATGCTTGCATTTTTTTTAAATTAGATGACCGAGCCCCGGTAGCCATTTCTTGGCATAAGTAAGTAAAGCAAAATACAACTTTTTCAGACCTGTATCCACTATTGGGAACAACACTTTTTTGACTTTCAGCCCTTTTGGGTTCATGTCTTTCTGCAGTGAGCAATTATAGATCCATGCGCTTTTCACTTAGGTATTTTATTAATTGTACTTAGGACTTCTTTTATTAGAATGAACTTAAGTATAAGTTACATGTTTTCATGAAAAGTTTCACAGGTCATCCCACCATAATCCACTTTAGCGTGTCAGTTCATCGTCCTTTTTTGGCTCCAGCAGGCGTATTATGGATTACTTTATCCACGTGATAAAATAGGCGTCACTATAGTTAACACCACGCAATTGAAAGAGACGGACACTATCAGTATCACGCTGTCACGTAGACAATTTTATTACCAGTTTTTTATTAACTGTGTATGTACGGCTCAAATATTACAAGTTCAATTTGACTCACTTTCGGTTTCCGATGAAGCAGAAAATTTGCATACATATG
Organism: Cydia pomonella; assembly: GCF_033807575.1. Classification (NCBI taxonomy): domain Eukaryota; kingdom Metazoa; phylum Arthropoda; class Insecta; order Lepidoptera; family Tortricidae; genus Cydia; species Cydia pomonella. The sequence continues at coordinate 14,702,637 of NC_084719.1, read as the reverse complement.
TAAGTCCGGTGACAATGCAATATTATGGTACCATTGAGCTGATCTGATTATGGAGACAGGAGGTGGTCATAGGAACACTGTGATAAAACAACCTAATTGTGTTAGGGGTTTTTAGAATTGACTCGATGAGTATTAGTTGCCTGTGGAAATAAAAGTACAGTCAGCGCTAAAAGCTTGTACCAAAAATGACATTTTTGCCAAAAACTTATTTATAGATCGGGTAATTCATGAAGACGCGTGCCTTGACTCGTAATACATGACATGTCATGCTTGGCATGTAGTGTCATGGGTGACATGAACTATACCATCATATCCGTACAGGGCTAGTTTAAATAAATTGTAGTGACCTTCAAGAAAAGAGCGTATCTTAAAGGCTGGAAACGCGTTTGCAACTGCTCTGGTGTTGCAGGTATCCATGAGCGACGGTAATAGTAGCAACTTACTATCAGGCAATTCGTCTGCTTGTTTACCTCCTGTATCATAAAAAAACTACACGGCTGTATGACAAACATTAATGACCAATTTATACTAGGTTGTTATAAAATTATTTGTATGGGTAATAGCAAGCCAAAAAACTCTGTGTTTAATGAACTTTAGATAATCTTTTGTATTTATAAAATGCGTCTAATTGCCAAAGTTGGCAACTTTACTACTTCATTTATCATCATATCATCAAAAGATGCCCTTACGCAACTTTACTGGTTTATTCATTTATTAAGCCCCTTCATTTTACATATTAGCAAGAAACAACTAGACTAAGTCCTAAACAAACATATTAAGTTGCTAATTGGTAGACTCACTGGCTTGGCAGACATGCTTTGTATCTAATATAAATTTATGCTGATAACTTAGCACAAATACTATGATTTAAATTTTGAAATGAACCGCTTACTTCGAGACGCGTAATTTGTGAAGATAAAATTAAGCTGACTTTGTACTAAATTGCTAAACTAGAAGTGTAAAGTATTTAATCAACACCTAATTATAAATTTTAACATAATTACGAAAAAAGTTGTAATAAAACGTATAGTATAATAAAATATCGCGCAATGGGGACCTACTTAATACATCAAAAACGCAAGAAACTACTGAACCTACTATGTAATAGGAGTAATCCACCTATCTTATCTATTATCTTTACTTTCTATCAAAACTCAATGGGCGTCTTTTGACAATCTATGACAAAGATATGAAAATAAAGGAAGAGAAAAACAATTATTTTTATAAGATTGCCCCTAAATATTTATAAGCAGGGCCCGTACATTTCAGACATGCCGTTGACGCAAAAAATAAGTAATTTAACATACAGGCAGTTTGTTTATAATACATACTACAAACAAGATAACTAATCTATTGACGCGTAGAAAAATAAATATTTGTTACGCAAAATACACTGTTAAAAATCAAAAATATGTATTATTTCATAAAGTAACAAATCTATTAGAATCAACTATGTAGCGTGAAGTCATTTTTCCGTCAACGGCATGACATGTACGGGCCCTGTTTATAAGCCTAAAATTATTACAATCTCAACGGGTCTTCGACGGGGTATTACGAACACCATAAGTAGTTTAGTTTAGTAGGTACTTGAAATTAAACTTTCGGGAGACATAGATATTTCAAAATACACTAAATCATCTTATACGCAGCTTTTTTCTAGAGCTGCAAAATTTAGAGACCGACCTTGTTAAAATTACTATTTTTACACAAATATTACAAAACAAACGTATAAATTGCAATTAAGAGAAAACCAATTCAGAAAAAGCGAGAAATAAGCTCGCAATCACAAATTCCAGTACAGCGTAACTTTCTGATGAAGTTTTTTCATCGCAGCAAAACACTAGTTCTAAATGGAATCTGGTAATTTCGTCTATTTTCTAGCTGCCTGGGAGTGAAAATTGGTTAGCCAAGAACAGCAAACTAGTGGCAGTTGAGAAAATTGTGCAATCAGCATGCTGTCCGTAAAATTACTCTGGCGAGTAACTTTGTACTTTGTGCTTATTATGTTCAAGTTTTTGTATTGGGTAATCGTGAAATTTGTGAATTTGTTTGTAAATTTAAACACATCTTTGAATTTGAATACGAATTTGAGTGTACATGGATGGAACGCATCATTATTTGAATTATTTCTAATGTGATGGGTTGAACTTAGGCAGTCTTTACATTGGTTGCGGATTTGCACACAAAGTTTTGTTTCTTTTTAAATAAAAAATACTAAAATGAAATATATTTGACTTTTTCATGTATCTTATCTTGACATCCGCATCTGCATCCACGGATGTTAGCCTATAAATATCCGATGTCAAAAAATCGGCATCCGCAACATCCCTGCTCACTGTGCGAGGTGTGACTGGTGTGAGCGATGTACAATATTCCGTATGTACCTAATAATAATATAATACATTCATTAAACGCGAATGGCGCGGCCGCGTTATTCTCAGTTTTAGCATTCTCAAACTAATTTCCACAACCTTTTTGATTTCATGGTTGTTTTTAAACAATTTTACTGAAAACGAAATTGATACAAATCAGTGATCAATTGAATCAATGGCGTCGTAATAGTAAAAGCGGAATTATGGTTATTTCCATTGGATCCTGGCAATTATTACTGATTAAGAAAAGTATAATATTTTTTGTTTTATATTTTATATGTTGTGTATTATATGTTGCTCAATTGAAAACCTGATTTGAAATGATAAAATCTTCTAAAAGTTAAAGTTAACAATGTGAACTGGGATAGCGCTTGGACGCGTGGTGGCAATTAATTGTAAGAACAGGGTTTTAAATATATATATCATATAAACAAATATTGCTAAGGCTATGATTGTATATATTACTAGGTTTGGAATAGGTTTAGACGTAGACTATCTTAAAAAAATTCAACTTTTTATGATTATTTCATTTTCATAAGGTTTTTGGTCTGGACGTACAAAAATGCTCTCAGAGAATGACCTTCATAAGGCTGCTAAGACTTTAATTTTATGTGCTCAATATTTAGTGAACAAGTCTTTTGAATTAAATAATAGGATCATTTTATTTTTAACTACATATATGAGAGGAGACCTGTGCCCAGCAGTGGGACGTATATAGGCTGAATTATTATTATTATTTATTACATCGAATCTGTTTAGTAGATGTTAAGAGTGTTAATAGGATATTTAGTGGACCTGGACAACCGCTTTTTTATACAAAACGTAATCCCCATTTTCCTCTCCGGATACTATTATCTACACCAGAGAATATTTTAACACAATTTGATGTAAGTATACTAGCCATAGCTATCCCATGACTTGCCCCTTGGTTTAGGGACGATGTTTTTATGGAGAAGCAGTGACGTGCCGTCCACTTGCCTTTTAAGCTGTTACTCACACAAATTCATTTCATTCATGTGAACTTGAGAATATTTATATTTAGCTTAGCAAACTATTGGTGGAAAGTCACCTTGAAAACGTTTATCTACATTCAACTGTATAGTTAAGTGTTTAATTTGAATAAGCGTATTAGAAGCTACGTCATCGATCTCTCTAATTGAGTTAGAACCCAATAGCCCTTAGATTAAAGTCAATCGACTTTCCGTCCCTTTAGCATTCATGTGAAATCGCTTAGTTAAACCCTTACAAATGATCCCCAAAAGGGTTAATCGCTTATTAAGTCCCGTAACTCCAGTATGGAGTATTAAATAAGAATGTTTTAACTTTTCTGAATTTATAGCGGAGCGGAGTTTTACTTTTTAAGCACCTATTTGAGTTCCAAGAAGCATGATTTCTTGCTTGGGCAAAAACTGTTTCTAAGTTGAAAAGACTGCTTGAGTTGGAACGTTATTAAATACAGCTGCACTGTGTTTCTTTCTATAGACGTAAAATAACCGAAATCAGAGAATTTATGTTAACTAGTTTCACATACATTTTTACTTGACTTGTGGGCATCTAAACATAAAAGTACAGTACAGTCGAGATATTCATTTTGGATGTTTGTAGCTAGAATAACGAACATTATTCAAAGACAGTGTGGAATCCTAATTGAACTTAACACATTGAGTGCCGAGAACCCGATCGGTGGGCGCTCTGTTCGTAGTCGCTTTCCTCTACAAAGCGGGAAAACGCTAGAATCGGCTACGCGTGTAGCGCTACGAAAACGTTAGCCGTGAATGCGTTAAGTGTCACTACCAGAAGGTTACATAGGTGCTATTATATGACACCATACATCTAGCTACCCTTATGATTAATGCCGATGCCTCAGCCAAACTGTCTAAAATTGCATTTCAACTAATCACCTTGTGTTCTATCGACTTACAGAATTTAACAGTCACAAAAAATGGCGATATGTTAGCCACCACGTAACCTTCTGTCATTCCGAGTCGAATAGGACCTCCGATATAAAATTCCTAAACTGAAATATTGCAACAGCTGAAATATTGAAAAAGCTGTCATACAAGTTTCAAGTCTGCTTTTATTCTTGAAGATAGATAAGATATTATCTAAGAGGCGGGATATAATAAAAAGGAAAGAAAATTATGAAAAAGATACTTAAGAGGAGTTGTCAGATGACAGTCGCAAGCCGCGGGCTTTGCCACATCGTCACAAAGCAGAGGTATCACTATTTTAGTAATAGGTAAACACCTGCCCGCGTAGCCAACGTACGTACATATCATTCACGCTCCGTGGCGAACGAAACGCAACTGTCGCACTAATATGGAAGAGTTATAGAGAGAGATGCGTAGTCATGCTACGGAGCGTTAACGATTGTAACGTTGCCTACGCGATTTGAACTGTCTTAGTTAGGAACGTCAGCTGAGTACACAGATTATACCACATTATTTATGAAACGTTGATGAAGAGAGTGTGGTCACAAAAGTGCAATTTTATCTGTAAATTATTACGCCGCGAGAAGCGCTACTACACAGTTTATTTTATTTATGTGATGAAGACATTTGTTTCCAACTTATGGGTGTTTTCTATGTATACATTAAGTATGTATTTATCTATATATGTATATCGTCGGGCCTATAGTAGGTAGCTATGCTTAGTTTGGGTCAAGGTTAATCTGTCCCTTAATATATATATTATTTATCTAAGGAGATACTAGAAAAACTTACAACGATTTCATATCCTACGTATGTACGGTCAAGGCAGTAAATTTCCTATGATTATTGAACTCTAGTCATATTTACCTACTGTGCAACCAGGAAAGCAAAAAAGTCATCACCATTTCTACTAGACGTTTGCTTCATGTTGGCCGTTACCTCATCCCCGCACCACGCCGCAACCCGGCCCGGCTTAGTACTGTGAAGGCATTATCTACGTAACCGCCAACTTTAGGTGAACAGATAGTAAATAGACTTTCTTCAATTGATGTAATCTTTGTCATGGATAAAAGATGTTAAGTAAGGTAAGTCATTATGCGTTTTCCTAGTAGTGCATATTAAAATACCCCGTGGACTGTCTCTTCCTTGAGCCAATTTGTATATTTATTATCCGTTTGCCTGAAGGGTTGTACTCGTAGTAGGAAGGATGGTTTTATTCGACTTAAAAAATGGTAAGTTTATGTTTATGATAAGATAGAGTCAACGACAAAAATATGTAAGACACTGTAATAAGGCAAAAATATTAATATAGCATAACTATGACGACGCGACGGCTATACGTACATTTTTGTTCCTTAAGTCGAAACGGCTAAATAAATTTGAGATTATTAAAGCATTTTTAATGCCGATGGTCCAATGATACCTAGCTATCGAACAAAAATTTGCCAAACAGTCAAGTACTTATATTCGTGAATGTTATACAACACTGTTTACTATCGGATCACATTAGTATTTTAAAGTCATCATAAAACAAATTCACGGTCGAAGAAAATTTTGCCTAAAATACACAACACCAAAAACTTACTTTCATATGTAATTTCTGTGTTATTCCACCCTGAAATCATATTAAAAGTTGTTTTATTTGTATGTCATGTTCTTTTTCATATTGGTGAGCAATAAAGAATATTCGTATTGTTTTTCAAAAGTCACATATTCACCACACGTACAGCCAAGCGCTGAAAAAACATGTATGGTTAAAATAACTACCTCTAACACCATAGACTCAGGTGTGCCCCAATACAAACAGGGGGTGCCCTTGGTCGAATTCGGGTATTACTAACTATACTAACTACTCCATCTCGTTGTCCATGTCTATCTGGCCTGCGATTTCATGTATTTCTTACTAATGTAAAGGTCATTTTATACTGGAATCGTGTAAATTTGTATTTGCGAATAAAGCTGACTCGCGTGTTTTCTGAACAAACACTGACAGGACAGTTAACTTAATAGTTTTCCTTACGGCTGTTTGATTGTATTAGGTAATAATGTTTGTACTTCCTATTTATCGTGGGAATCAAAACAACGGATGGACGTGTTATCGTTATGTATTAGGTTAATAATATAGAGACGTTATATATTAATAATAGACGTTAATTTGTTGGTTGAACCCTTGAAACTGTTTGTCAATTTTGACATATTAGCTATTGTATATTTTTTCTGCCTGTGTTTGTAAATATCTAAAGAACTTTAACGTTTATTCAAACCGTAATGACTAATGACATTAATGACCGCCGACAATCGGCAAATGAAAATTAATTGTAGTACAGTTAGCATCAAAAGTAGCGGATGAAACAACGCGCCAAAAGTATCTGATATTTCGTATAACTTTTCCAAATGTAGATAATTTTCTAAAATTCGCGTTTAAAAATATATCTTTTACAGTCTTAGTTGTTCTATATTAAAGACATCACTTTTTGTCACGCTGTTACAGAATGGTAGATACTTATGAAGCGTTATTTGATCCGCTACTTTTGATGCTGACTGTACAAGTAATACAACTATAATTTGAAGCCACTAAGTATAAGTACCATCAGCAGCAATGAGTTCATTCAAACATAATTATTATCTCCATTCAATTTCGTAGCTGACCGTAGATAAAAATTTAGATGACATATGTGAGGCAGTAAATATTGTTTTAATTTCAACGTACGTCGAAATCCAGTTTTCCTTGCAAAAAATAATGAATAGGCCCTTAACTCTTTGAACGCCAAGAACCCTTAAGGCGGCATGAGTTGTCGTGTACAGACCGTCAATAATGTTTATAAACGTGTACACTGGCAAAGTAACCCTTATGAAATAAAATTGATACTTTGCTGGCTTGTATTGATATAGTTTGCGTATACATGACACTTTATAATCACAAAATCAAAGTTAAATCTATCAACTCATTGAGTCTTTGCAAACCAGAATGAGCATCTGATCTGCTAGAGGTGGGCTAAACGCGGTTTTTTAAGTCTCTATATTTTACAACTTTAGTTTTCCTTTAGAATATAGACTAGAAAGTAAGGTAATAAATACTGCGAGAAAGTACCTAAATAATTTCATTTTTGGTACAGCTGACTGTACTTTTCTTACCACAGGCAACTAATACTCATCGAGGCAATTCTAAAAACCCCAAACACAATTAGTTTGCGTTGCTTCATCACAGAGTTCCTATGTCCCCCTCTTGTCTCAATCATCAGATCAGCTCGATGGCACTAAGGTAATATTGCATTGTCACCCGACTTATATATGTATGCAAATTTCTAGCTCAATCGGAAATCGGGAAGCGGGTCAAATTTAGCTTCCAAGATTTCACCCCCGCATATACTTTTACATACATACTAACAGAGCAAGTTATATAAAAGCTTGTAAAAACAGAAATGCACAGCAGTCAGCAACAGGCATGATTGTAGAAAAAGCCCTAAATATCAAAAACCACGGCAACACTCGTTTATAACAACATTGCAATATTATGTAAAGTCGAGCACCAAAACTCGACGAATACCCAACAGACAATACTCAAGAATAGCCCGAAATAAATGTAATCGGGGCTCCACAATAATCGTTTGAATAGGAATGTACTGATTTTCGTAACACGACCCTTACGCAAACTTTTATTTTCTGACATACCTCTCAATATTGCCGCAATGTGCCTCGAAAATATTTTTGTGTTGAACAAATTACGAATAAATAATGTAAGATATTTAGACGATATTATTCGCAGGATCAAATCTCAGTTTATTCTAACACCTAAGTTTGTCATTTTTATATACTATATGCAAACCTATGATAACTCGGGGCATATTCTAGGGATTTGATATCGCTAAAAAGGTGTCGATAAATATATCGACACCTTTTTAATGCACGGTGGCCAAAAAATATGTGCATTCCCGTTGCCAGGGAGGTTTTGGACTTATACTGAGCAACTTTTACTATGGGACCAACCCCGAAATCGCAAAAAAAAATTCTGGCTGTTTCGTACATTTTTAACTGGTCCATTTTCTATGGGAGGGTAAAAAAAATTTTCGCGATTTCGGTGTTGGTCCCATAGTAATAGTTGCTCAGTATAATCCCAAAACCTCCCCGACAACGGCAATGCACATATTTTTTGGCCACCTTGTATACACGTGCTCATTGAAAATTCTCGATTACTATAAAAAAGTTCGATATCACACCTGATAATAAATGTATGCGGATGTCATTTCAAACAAAATTATAAATTACTGTCAGTGCCATTCATATGTTAGATTAAGAATAATATATGAGGTAATTATTCCGCTACGATTGTTACAAAGTCCAAAATAATCTTGCCGCCCAAGAAAATGTCACGCTCAAGTGAATATATCAAAAACCACGGCAACACTCGGCCCTGCCTTACGGCATTAAGTTCGCCTATTGTATAGTGTATTTTCGTATGTGCAATAAAGATTAAATAAAAAATGAATAAATATTCTAAACACTTAGTGCCAATATGGAAACACTGACCTGGTTTAAAAATAAAATAAATTCTTAGAAAAATACCTTTTTAGAATTTAAGAAGCAGTATACAAAGCGATTTTGTATATATCTATATATATATATATATATGTTGACAGTAACATCGATATATTTAATTGTCGATAAAATATTTTGCTACGTCACTTTAGTATAAGTGCCCCGTGTTATCCCAGGTTTGACTATATGGTATATCATTTTGATGGCTACTACTCGTACCTACAAGACATTTGATGACGTAAATCAGATATAGCGAAGTATATTCCGCCAGAACCATACCACATTCAAAAGGATACCTATCAGTTGCGTCCCTTTTCGTGTGCACTTTGCCTCTGCAGGAGTTGCAAAATAAAGTAGAATAGATTTGGTTAAAGGAACAAGTTCTTTTCTGACACTCCAACTTACTCACTCTAATATCCATGTTTAGTCAGTGAGGTTCTTTGAAATAATTGTGAAAGCAGGGTAATCTTGAAAATCAAAAATATCTACTAAACTAGAAGACTTTTTTACTGTAGCAATACTAAGCAAGAGGCCTTGGTAAGCGTTATAATTAGAGTATGTGCGGAAAGAGAAGAGTCGTGGAATCGTCCGAACAGACTCTAGGGTTTGAAATCCGGGTCCGACATTGTATGAAATTATCCGGATTTGGATCCGGATACCGGGGTCTTCCCATACATTTCCGTCATGCTAACCCTAGTTGCAGTAGCGTAAATGTTACCAAAGTATAAAGTTGCTTTTAGTTTAGTAGTTTTTGGCCATTTTCTAAATTATTCCGTTGTCAAAGTCACCCCAATGCACCTTACATTGAAACGTTATGTTGGTCGGAGTAAGTCGTGGCTGTAAAATTATACATTGCAGAGCTACGCAGCATACTGGGAAGTGTTATTACGAAAATATGTTAAATTTATTGAAACTGCGGTTGAATGCAGAATTTCTTACTGGCTGGCGCATTTTAAATAAGATGGTATTTATCAAGTATCCGATGGCTTAATGTAGGTCAATAAAGTGAGTTCCACATAACATCCCATTGCCATTTCCATTATAATTGAGAGTTTTCAGGAAAAAGTGTAGCGATTACTTTTTTTGTTTAACTAACATCTTTTGGATTCTTTTGACAGAATCACGAGAAATACTGTTTGAGAAAAAGTTACTAAAATTCAAAAAATATAAAATATTATTGCGATACAAGGAGGAAATGCCGCCAGCATCCTTGGTGCAATGCCTCAAGGGCCTATTTTAGATATAAGCTAGTTATAGTTATCATCTGTATATATCCATTATGTATATTGTTTTTGTAAATAAATACTTTTGTTAAATATTATAATATGAGTCAATTTCGAAACGGTTAAAAAAAAATGTGTATATTGTGTGAAAATGCGTCTCAAAATTTACTTAATTTTTCGAACACTTATTTTTTATTTAATGCTCCCTCCAGTATCCAGGAGGTCCACGATGGCGCAAAGGGGAGGAAAGTGGACCCTGACAAAGGCTGGGATAACGCTTTACGCTAGGTAGAAGAAGAAGCATACTCCTTGTGATTCTTAGTCAAAATAACTCAAATATTTAGTAACTGGACTGTTCCTTTATAAGTTATTGTATGCTTCCCCAATGATTAGTATACATAATGTATAATTATGATCCAGATGTGTCATACACATATGTAAAATAATAATTTGTCGTTTCTATTAAGTTATTTCAAGCCAGAAACAGGAAACCTAATAAAAATAACAGTTCCAGAAAATTATTTACGTAAAATTATATATTATCCCGGTAAACCTTTAATCATTGTGCACAGATAATATTAAATCTAGAAAATTATTAATTTATTACTTATTGAATCACATTTTTATCTCCTTGGATTTCACGGGCCTATAAATCCCGGTCTTTTGATAGGCTTGCGTGGGGATATAGATCCAACACGTAGAGGCCCCTTGGAGAGCTTTAATGTCATGTATAACGCCTGCTACAATCCGTTCACAGGCCCAACAATAGACACCCATGAACCGGTCGCAGCAGGCATTGGGACTATTGTAGTAAAAGTGAACAGTATAACGGTCTATGGATTGAAGTTTGGGAGGACAATGAGACTGGGTTGACTTGGGATTGCATTGGGTGTCGAGAGGTGTACGCCGCTTTCTACCCAGTGGCTGATAACAGCCACTGTGCCAACTCGCGTCTTATGCAAGTTTTAACTTCCACCCCTGGAGCATTTAGCTCTAACGACTCCTCTCTGGACGGCCAATGAAGGCAAGCCAGAGCTGAGTCCTGCGGGTCCCCTTGGAGTCTACTCCGACCGACGAAGACACGTCGGAGACGGAGACCCTGACCGACTCTCGGGAGTACTCGGGTCCGTGGGGTCGTTACTCCCCAACAGCTCGCCACAAGCTGCCCTGCGGATTTTTATTTACATTTTTATCTTATTATTACGTAGTAAACCGCACGAAGAAAGTTTAAAAGTAAACTTAATAAAGCTATACTCCGTATTTTCAGGTAGATACATATAGCAGTTTAAAAGAAGTACAGTCGATTTGGCTTTGGTCCAAATTGTAATAACTGTACACGTGAGAGTTCGGAATTCGTAATAAAGATGCACGCGTTGTTGATTTTGTGAAACAAATAAAGTGTCTTATTCTATATTTTCAATGTACAGCCACAATTACGTTTTTAAGACTAATTACGTGGTAATTTCTTATCTCAAAAAATATTTCTGGTAAGTGATATTGCCGAAACTACTTATGTAAATATATTAGGGTTGAAAAAAGTTTGAAATACAAATTTAAAAATTGGAATATACTACCGCACAATATTAAGACAAAAAAGTTTTTTCATAGTAGTACAAGTTATGCATTATATTTATACATTACTAACCATCAAATACAAAATAAAGCCAACTTTGTTATCTTCGTTGATTAGTCATTGTATTTCAACTGTTACAAATTATGATTAAAAATATATTCTTTATTTACAAAATACTAAAACGAACTTGCCGATTCGATCTTGCTTATCAGAGTGAAACTGCCTCGATATGGATTCAGAATATTTTTTTATTGGACGCTTCATAGAAAGAAATAGTAAAAGACATGAACGAAGAAAATTTAACCAAGTAAGAACTTTGCTTATACTCGAATCATTGCATCGTTTTACCAGTGCAAGCTAATTTGTTTTGTGTAATAATGTCCTATCATATTTATTTATTTATTTATAAGCTACGAGCTTTGCTTGTAGCCGATAGCACGTGTTTATAGCTAAAATCGCCTACGAATATATAACCCGCCTGGCGGGCCGCTGGCGGTGAATGTGTTAAATTAACGGAACTTGAATATAATACATGGACGAATGTCTACTCCAAAGGATAATCATAGGTGTATTCTAATTTCCCTGGAAGTCATGGTAAGAGGTACGAAATCAAATTGCCTTCATTTGTATAATTGGACATCGAATGTTTGTGATCGTGACGCTGGGCCTAGTCAGCGAAAAGTCACGGATGAATTTTCTTTGATTCGGGAATTTTCATTTGGGTTTTGGTAAAATGTTTAAGTGATGAAATTTTTGAATTTCTTAAGTAAGGTTAGATAATCCGACTTGCTCTTAAACTTTTTATTATATTTACTAGTGAACAAACAGGAAGAACTGCTGATATATTAACTATTCTTAAATTAACGTATCGTATTTTTAGTAGGTATTCGTTAAGGTTACATTTAAATAGATAAGTCGTAATACATTTAGTTCATCTACATCGTATTTGTTAGTTTAACTTAACAAGGTACATTCGAAATAACAAAACTTAAAAATAAAAAAATCTCTTTGAAAAAATTGAATTTTAATATTCGTAATGCGTTTTAACTTACACTCGCTACTTAAGAATAGGCTTTAATATCTGGCCCTTGGTTTTTATTATTACTATTTATAGCCCAGAGTATGTAAAATGTATAACTATGTTACCGCCCCAGCTGGCTGCTACTTATAATGACTGCTACTGAATTTTCTTATTGTAAAAAATATATATAAAAATGAATACAATATTTATTTACTTTGGTTACAAGGTAACGTTAGTGTGATATTAAAATGTGTAATTCACATATGGATGTACAATATATTTTTTACATTATTTACAAATATAAAAATCAAGAATCCCGTCTTCTGGGGACAAAAATTACTGCAGTAAAAAGTAAAATGACAAACTACCTCTTACACGATTGAATTTAAACTTCCATTTTTCTCTTCATTTAATAATTTGTAACATTGAATCCATGGTATCCATTTATATTTTGAAATGTAATTACGTATCAATGTCGGAGTTACAAACTTTAATGATATGTTATTATTTATTGTAACTTGTTTTTTTTTCGTAATTTATCATGAAAATCGTTCAATAAATATTTACGGGATTTGGGTCATAACGGAATAAACAACGACTAAAAATATAATTGCCGGCACAGTTTTTCCTTGTATAGAGGAAAAGTGACAAGACAGCAGATCTAGAGCAGGGCCCAACTGGGGAAGTACCTCCACCTTACAGAAAACTGCAGCCAAATGACACTAGACCCTACTCATAGTGTTGTGTTCCTGCCGGTGAGTAAGGTTGCCAGAGCTCAGCGAGGGTGCGGAGACATAGGCTACGGGGACTGCTTACCACCAGGCGGGCCGTATGCTTATTTGCCACCGACGTAGTATAAAAAAAATAGGTATTGAAACAGTCACTTGCATTATTTTATTAGTTTCAGAACCAGTTTTGAAAGAAAGAAAGAAAATACATTTATACAGGACACGCCTACAATTTTGCTTCAAGCTAATAAGTTTTGTGCGAACTTTTATTTTATTAAGATTCAAGTCATTACTGATTTTTCGATAGCTTGAAACATTTGACAGATACTAAATTTGTTCTGAATCTACTGAAGTAATGCAAATGGCTGTTTTAAAACCTGACTCTTTTATGACACTTCCTACTGGTCTTAATCCAAATGCTCGCCTTATTACCAAATGCTAGTCTCGAAACGGCACTAAAAGTAACTTATAATGCCAGTAGTACTCCTGGAGAGGAATATGAAATTTAAGAACCTCATTTGATTTGTTATTGATTTGATATTATCATTAAGATATATTGCGAATTATTCGAGGGCTGATTTGGCATTCCGAATGAGCTCTCATTCGCTTTCGCATCAATAATAAGGTGATCTTCTTATCGGATGATCGGATTCACGAGAGATTTTCTTGCACAGACTCCGAAGTACGATGCATATATATATATATATATATATATATATATATATATATATATATATATATATATATATATATATGTCAAATCAACGTGGTTACAGCGTAAGTGCGAACGAGACGCACTGAGATTTATCAAATCTAGAAGAGATATTTAATGTTCGAATGCCGATGCCGCTCCAGTACCGGGTAAACCGTAATGATGCTCTAGCTTTGTTATTTGTGTAATTGCCTAATGCCGCAACTAGTTTTGGAAATTTGTTGGTGCAATAGTAACATAATAATGTTACGTACATATTATATGCTAGGTTAGTGGGGTCACAATTATAATATAGATTCTTCCCGCGTCTTCGTCTGCGTCGTATGATGGTGATGATTGGTATAAACTATCCTATGTCCTTCCTTGGGACTCAAATGGGTCAGCGCCAGCGGTCAGGACGAAGAAGGAAGGAAAGGTAACGGACAGACAAACAGAGACATACTTTCGCATTTATAATGTTATAGTATGATTTAATACTGCTGAAATATTACTACGAGTAGTTATGATCTAATCTAAATAATTACATGGATATGTGGTTAAATTACTGTTTTTTATTTAAAATCGGAAAAGATAGCTAATGATACACAGGGGATAAGTCCTCTAAGGAGTCGGCTCATCGTCACACAACGTGGAAAGGAAAGAGCTCGAAGTGTCCCCACGTGATAGAATCACAAATGAGCATATGTGTAGAAGAACTAAAGTAACCGACTTAGCCTACAATTGCACAGTTGAAGTGGCAATTGGCAGGCCACATAGCCCGAAAAGTTGATGGCCACTGGAGCAGAAAAGTCCTCAAGTGGCGGCCACGGATAGGAAAGCGCAGTGTCGGACGGCCATAAACTAGATGGACGAATGATCTCGTACGGGTCGCTGGGAGTCGGTGGCTGCAGTGTGCAAGATCGCTCTCTATGGCCGGCGATAGAGGAAACCTATGAGCATAGACCAACAGTGGATGTCCGTGGCGGATAGGTAGATAGGTCAGTACCTGAAATATTTTCTTTATTAAAATAGTCTATTATAAATAAAATATTAAAAAATTGCCTGGCTCAGGCGGGACTCGACCTCGCATCTTCGGCATTTTCGGGATACTAGCCTGCCCCTTCACCTACAAATCTTTATAATTTCTTAATTTACTTACAATCTGTTTTCATTTCAGTAAACTTATTCTGAATTCCACTTTTAAAGCGATCCACTCCAATTGTTAAACAAACAAGACCATAAATTATAAATATTGCTCAGTTGTCTGAAAGGAGCCGTCTGAAAGGACTTTGCAAAGAATATCCTACTCATCAATCAATCGGGTTGAAAGTACCGCTTTCCATAGGTTTTGTTCAACTTAATTGAAATTCAAATTAAATTGGCTTTGAACTCGATTATCTTCTCAAAAGGTGGTCTTTGTTAAGGTAAGAATAATAGTTGCAGTTAATTACATGGGGTCTTTAATTGTTTTTGAGGTTCTGTGAATATATAAAATAAGGTTCAAATTTTGATAAAAAGACGGTGCTCGGTATCATTTTAGAGGTAATTAAAGTACTTCAAGGTAATAGGATTAACCATAGCTGCGAATGATAGCTGATCAAGGACTCCGAGGACCAGAGTGCTTTATCCTTTCCCTAATCACGATGTCGGACTGAGTTCATTAAGTTCGCACCTAGCTGATTAAGAAATGTATTCCCAAATTTGAGATCCTGGTCAAGTCATCCTTAAATTTTATACGTGAATTTAATAAGATTTTTGTTATTATTATTTTCAATTCAAGAGTTTTATTATTATAATATATTTCACTAAACATTATGTGCCGATCCGTCACCATGAAAAGCCAACAATAAATCTTAATATTAATAGCCACGAAATAGTTTGTGATTTTAATACGTTGTTTACACCAAACGCAATTCTAACAATGCATTATTTTAACTCTTTAACAAGCCATAACTGTAGGCATTGTTGCCAATATTTAATTTAGCTTTTATGTATTACATAATAAATTAGACGCTGCGTACAGGCCATTCTGATATCAGTGTACATAATTATATGTATAATTATATGTATTATCTTTTATACATTATATAAGCAGTAGTATTATATCTTAATATTATTTGACTCCACGTTTAAATTTTTCCTTATATATTTTTTTCCTGCACACACATATACAAATGTCTCTGTTTGACCCAATGGTTGACTGGTAGAGAATGCCTTTTGACATTAACTTCGCCATTTGTACTTTTTTCTTTATTAGTGCAATAGTTTAAATAAATAAATAGAACTTTCGAATTGGTCTATTAGGCGAACAAGGATTACCTTATTATTGCAGACAAGCCATGCAGATTAGTCTTCCATACCTCAATCGTAACAATTTCCATGTTCTAAATAGAACCGTAACTTAACCAGTAGTTTCCTCTGTGGCCATGTATCACGGCTCAGGCACGTCTGCCCAATAAAGATGGCCATAATGGCTTTATTAGCTTTCTTAACGCCGCGGAGCGCGCTAAGTGTCCACGGGACTCCTATCTGCTCGTTTTATTGTTCTGCTGCTTTTAATTGTTAATTTATCTGGTCCCTTAAATATTTAAGCGCGGTTTACTGTCTTGTAAGTTTTAGTTATATTCGTATGTGTGTGTTATAATCAGAACAATGAATTTATCTTATCCAGATTTTTGCGCTGACGGTCACATCAAGTAGTTACTTGAAACAAAAACATATTTTTCTCATCTTGATTAAAACAAATTAGGTAATCAAAGCAAAGTGATGTGGCTAACATATGAGTATCACTATGTTCTCATGTATTCATTCGCGCAAAAATGGTCAAAAAGATTTGGGAGTTTTTTAAGGCCGTGGCCGTAGACCGTAGACGTAGGTAACGATGTTGAATGTGACGACGGCAGCTGTGATCTCATAGAGACTTGTAAAACTTTCATTCTGGAAAATTTTGACTAATAATGATAACGGTGACAGACGGTGTTGTAAACGGCCCATATAGGTGGACGTCCACAGGGCCGCATCGCACGCATGGGATGCATCGCACGCAACGGATCACATCATATCATACCATTTATTCCATTTAAATCATGTTCATTTGTACATTTAGGTCTTATATATGGTCAAGTAGGTACATGATACCCTGCTAGGGTGATCAATTTAGGATTTTAAGGATTTTCAATTATAATTTTCACGCACAATAATGTTCACAATCAGTGGACGCACTTGTGTGACTTTCTATACAAATAATACTAAAATCCGTTGCGTGCGATGCATCCCATGCGTTTGATGCGGCTCTGTGGACCTTTTAGTTTTTTTTTTATCAAAATTCAGATTTGCGTAAATAAGATTCCTATTAGGTGCACATTAAACGCTTTTAAACTCAACTTAATCTCAGTACAAGTTCGCGTTCAATTTTTGCCGAACTCCATCGGAAAGTTTCGGCAAACTCCACAAAAGTTCGTCTGAACCGCGTTAAGATACTCTACTACCAAATAGTCCAAATTGCTGTTGTTCCCAACTAAATTTGCATAGTAGGTATATAGCATTATCAATCTCATGATTTTCGCTTGATTAATTTCTTGAAGATTGTTGTAGGGATTTTCATTAACTAGACCAGAATGGAGATAAAAGATTGAAGAACCGATAGCCGTTTGTCTTATAATTCTATATATAGTGCAAATGTAGGCATAACGACTCAAAACTCGTCAAAAATCGATGAAAACCGCGGGAGCCCCTTACGGTTGCCAAAAAATAAGAATAGTAATCTCGAGGCCTTTCTCTAGTAACTTCATCGGTACCTACGAAACCTAATTTCTTGACTTTCGCTCGATAGAAAAAAAATCACGAACATAGGGGCTGGCAGTGCTGGCACCCCAGCGTTAGTAATTAAATTGGCAATCATCACATGTAACAGCCGTAACACACATTCAATCCAAAGCGTATAATGTATGTGTGTATCTGTAATACTTAACAGAGGGTCTAGCTAATATGATAATCGTACATCGACAAATATATCGAGATGCTACGAAAATTCACGTGGCTATTTCCATATACTATTTAAGATAAAAAATTTATCAACGAATTTCATCTTAACTAGGCCCCCAACTCTGTCAACTCTGTCTGTTACAATAGAGACGTACGACTGGGTCTGAATCCCAAAGTTGTATGTGTTGCATTAAGTATTAAAAGGTAATTATTTTGTGACTGTCCATTAGAGAAGGGCCCTTTTGCACGTGAAGCATAAGTATCCGTCTCTGATGGAACGCTACATTTCATTTTGATTTCCTGTAATTGCAACCGTATAAAATATTCTTCGTTGTACCTTTTAATCATATGCGGTATAATTGTAATTTTTGTATGATGTTTTCTCTTAACTATGGAAAATAGTGTTGGAAAAAGTATATTGGTGCTATAAACAAATAGTGTTATAAACAAATAGTGATTTTAGTTGACTGGTAGAGAATGCGTTATAGCATTAATTTCGCATTTTGTACAGTGTGTTTTCTTGTGCAATAAAAAATAATTAATTAAAAACAATGACCTGAATAATACCTATTCTGATTTTTATTCCTTATCTTGAAATTTTTCCCTTATTACAATGATAATTTATTACCAAGGACAAAGTTTGAACACGGTAACAATGTTCAATCTTTGCCCTTGGTAATAATAAATTATAATTATTTTAACACATATTTTCACGCTTTATTAGTATTGTTTAGTATTGAAAACAAGACGTATTGAAAGGCGCTTTACTTATTTAAAATAATAACAGGAAGTCATTCCTTTTTGAAAGTTTCTTCAGCCGTTGTCGTCGTTGTCGAGTGAACGTATTTAGCGAGCCTACAGTGGCGTAGACAGTATAAAAGCCTTAGCATGTATCAAGTTAACTAGCGGGCGAAGTTGCAGGTAACTTCATGGGAAGGATTAACTTCAGAAAGTGCGGACGGTGAAGTATTGTTAGTGATGCAACTTGCATGATACACAGTGGATACAACACGATGCAATACAAATACTCTTCACTGCACGCCTCAATACAAGAAATAATACACAGAATACAAAAACTCTAATCGAGGTGCAAAACAAGCGGTCTGAATCTTATCGCTAAAAATGCTTACAATCTACCTTAAAGAACCTGTACACACATTGATGCATATACAGGGATATCGTCCATAGGCAGAAACTCGAACGATTTCCGTACTATGGACCCGATCGAACTTTAAGGTAAGTCAAACATTTGCTAAAGATACTATACAGTGTGTCCCTAGCCATTGGACAAAGCCGAAATGTACATATGCATAAGGGTATTTAGAACCAGTGTACAAAGTATCATAACAACCGGTGTAGCGGTTTCGAAGAAATTAACAAATTACCATTTTTTACTTTGGAGCAGCCTGTATGTTTTAGTAGCTCCTAAGGTATAATAAGGAGGATATTCCTCAAAGAATAGTATGGAACCTTCTTCGACCTTTTTGATTATCTTTTTTATTTATGACACTAATAAGCTTGTGACTTTTGAAAAATGTCATCATTATCAAATATTTCGAACAAATTGTCAAAAACACTGCCAAAGATTAACAAAGTGTGTTTTTTTTGTTGTCGATTATTGCAAATAACTTTTATTCGAAAAAATATTTTTTTTATCTTTTGTTCTAATTAAAAAAATATTAACGTCAGAGCATTCCTGAGAAGTAACCCTACGTGGGATTTCAGGGTTTGTCCAATGGCTAAGGTCACCTGTATGAATTAGATATGTCATTGTCAAAAGGGGCGTTTCTTCAAACAAAAATGTCACTTTTAACACTGATATATCCAATACATATTACGATACACCACCACTTTTGACAACGATACACGCCACTTTTGACAACGATATGTATTGGATAAATAAGTGTCAAAAGTGACGTTTTTGTTTGAAGAAACGTCACTTTTGACAATGACAAAAGATACGTCTTTAGGTAATTAATTATATCGTATCTTAAAGTTCGAATCGGGTCGTATTTCGTATTTCGTGTTTGCATAATTGTGTCTGGTAGGTACCTATTAACTGTTTTATTATTGTAACTGATATTTTTGGTAAGTCTTTAGTGAAAAAAAAATACACAATAGGTTTTGTCTATTTTTCTTTGCACGAATAGGTAATAATTTGAACAAATCTACTGCTGCACCTTTGTGTACTATGGTGTTTTAGTTCCGTACTAGGTACAGTGTGGCATTTCTCAAACTTTTATTAGCGCACTCTGCCGACTGCAAGGAACGTCCTCGCGATATTATCTTGGAACCACTTATAAACTATGAACAATGTCACAAACAAAACTCTTAGCAGGTGTTGTGTGATGTATGGAGTTAAGTCTAAAATAATTCATTATACAGAGAACACAAAACAACATTTTATTTTATTTCATTTTACAACTAGGACATATGTTGGTACAATAAAATTTTATTCAATGCAATTCCAATTGGATAGGTGATCCAAGTCAAGAATAAAATTAGTAGTTATGCCGGAGTTATTAGTAGGGCCAATTTTAGGTGAACTTTTCGGCTTATGCTTATGGAGAGAATTAGTTGTAATATTTATTTATTACACAAATAAGTGACACAGCATTACAGTAAAAAACCAACGCACTGTGAAGCTACAAAATAAAAGAAAATAGAAGGAAATAATTACTACAAATAAAAACGAAAGACAAATGCCACGACGTTACAGCGTGGCTCCGTTGCGTCGTCTGATTTGGTGTAGGATTCAGCAGCCTGCCTGCCTGGTTGCCTGGGAAGCGCCGAAAGACCACACCTTTCGGCCAGAAGTCCGCGCTTGCGATGGTGTCCTGCAGTGGCACGCTCATACTACAGGTAGTAGTATGTATACTATTTTGCCGTTCGTTTGCGAGAATTTTGGGCAGATTTTGTTTACTTTAATGAACTAAAGAATAGAAAACAATTTTACAAAACATTGAAAGTGAAAAATTATTTTGTTCCTTTCGTTATTGCATTTCTAGTAAGTTAAATCCACAAAAAGGGATACCGGCAGCTCCGGGCACAGCCCTATATTTTTTGTGTACATAAGTCACAAAAAAAAACACTGAAAACGGATCACTTCCTATTGAACATCAAGTGTAAAGGTACTTACAATTTACAACATACGGTAAATAGATGTTCAAAATTCACAAAAATATTCTAACCCGTAACTTTTAACTTCTAGCTTCCTAAAACGGACCACTGGTCAATGAATAAGTAATGGCTAGTTAGAACGAAGCGACAGCTAGTAATTATCCGTCGCCATTATTGGACCACAATCGGTGATGCGGTGATAGAGTTTCCACATTAGGTGATTTTAAAGAAACAGATTAATTGTAAATCATTCCTTTAAAATATTACGTCACGATAAATATTTAGTTAGGCAAGTAAGTCAACTTGTGTCTTATGTAATGTGTGTTGTGTTGTGTCTTTTGTATGAGCAAAGGATACAGTATATTTTAAGCGCGAGTTTACTACAGCATTATTATAATTATGTAGTCTCGCTTCTAGGAAGTGCATATTGTATTATTTTACAATTAAGAGTGCGGCTTATACATACAATGCTTCTCTTCCAACGCTACGCTACCTACTTTAAAATAACTAATTAATTGGAATTGCTAGCTTACTAGCAATGATATTTAAATAAGTTACCCGACTTATTTAACAGTGTTAAAAAAAAGTAACATTATAAACCTGAAATAGATGCCATATACTGAAAAAAAAGCGACTAAGCCCTCAAAAGGCCGAAGTTGGAATCGAACCGGTATCTTCAGCTCACACAAATCAAAATATTTAATAAAAAATATATATTTGTATTGTTGTTTAAATGGCAGCACCATCTCTCTCGCTATACTGTAACACCGTAAGGGATTCGTACCTATACTAGGTATAAACACGTACTACTCGCTCTTGAGTTGATCAAATGCGGAATACTAGCTTTCAAACCCTCATACCCTCTTTATCTCTCATATCTCCGGGACGGTACTGCCGTAACGGGGTGGCATAGAGTCACCCTGAGCTTGATCGGGGCGCAATTCCTTTTAATTTCCAACCACCTACTACACGGTCGGAAACTACCGCACACGCAGTGGTCGGAAGCCACATTGCAGACCGTGGGGCAGGTGAAACCAATAAAATGACTAAACCACCTAATGTGAAAATGCACTAATAGGCCACTCGTCATAGCCCAATTGAAACGACGTTGCATGATTGACCAAAAATGTGGATACCAGTGCTGTCAAATCAATTAAAATTGGGGACTTAATAGGTCCGTTTTAATGATATCTCGGACCGTTTTAATAATATATCGGTCCATAGTCATCAAATATTACTTTATCTTCATTAGTACAAGCGGGGCAGAATATTCAAAATTAATTAAGAACCTGATCTATAACACAAACATTAATACATAGATGGATCGATGGATCATCCAACTATTATACAACTGGAACGATTCACTTTGCATATAAAACCAATTAATAAAAAAAGCGGCCAAGTGCGAGTCGGACTCGCGCATGAAGGGTTCCGTACCATTTGAGACGTATTAAAAAAAAATCTACTTGCTAGATCTTGTTCAACATTTTACCACTTTGGACACACATTTTACCACTTTGGAAGTGTCTCTCGCGCAAACTATTCAGTTTAGAAAAAAATTGAAAAAAATGATATTAGAAACCTCAATATCATTTTTGAAGACCTATCCATAGATACCCCACACGTATGGGTTTGATGAAAAAAAATTTTTTGAGTTTCAGTTATAAGTATGGGGAACCCCCAAAATTTATTGTTTTTTTTTTTATTTTTGCGTGAACATCTTAATGCGGTTCATAGAATACATCCACTTAAGTTTGAACAGTATAGCTCTTATAGTTTCGGAAAAAAGTGGCTGTGACAGAATCGGACAGACAGACGGACATGACGAATCTATAAGGGTTCCGTTTTTTGCCATTTGGCTACGGAACCCTAAAAATCAAACTAACCAATTTTTTTATTATTTTACTTTTTAATTTATTTTTTAAATATTTCCTTTAATTTTTAAGTACTTAATGCTAATTTATTTTTTATTTAGTTGTACTTGTTTCGGATTATATGCTCAAGATCAACTTACATAACCACACACACACACATTAAATTAAAAAGATTTGAATTATTTGTATTGCATCCTTGGCTATGAGTCCATAAATTATTTAATTTTAACTATTATAACTCGTATTATTGAATATAATATCTTATAGATATTGTCTATGCCCATATCACCAAAGGAAGTATATAGGTAAAGCATTAAAGGCCGACATTCAATATATTTCAGTAATACCTTTTGAAATGTTCTTATTTCAATACTTACAAATTAAGTATACTTAAGTAACAAAAAGTTATATCAAGTTATTCTATTCAAAGTTAAACAAAGAGCCTTAACTATAACAAACTTGGAAAAGTACTACATATTTATATGTTCTCAAAGCAATCCAAAGTTATATAGCCTTAGTAACAAACGTCGCTATATATACCCTCTTATTCATAAAATTTAGCTTACTTTTGTAAAGTTTTCACTTTCTAACAAACATAAAATGTCAAAATGACAGATAGGAACAAACGATTATGACCAGCTTGTTAGATCAGACAAACGTTTCATTAAAAAATGCCCATAGTATTTTCTATTTTGCTAAGATAATTTTTTATCTTTAAAAATCACTGCATATTCATCCAGACCCAGCGGATGAAATAGGTATTATGCCTAAAAAGACACAATGCGCGCCGCGTGTGGCGAATTTCTGGCATGTTCGTAGGATCTACCAACGCCGCACCATATATGCGCTTAATGAGCATACATGGTGCGCATACATGATGGGTTTGTGGTGGCTAGATATGCACCACGTATGTAGGCACCCATATCTATTATCAGATTGATTACAAGCTATGAAATTCGTTTTACTCTAATGCAGGCTCGTAAAGAAATAAAACCCCATTACACGACATACACAGTTATTATAAAATTTATTAAGCTAGATATTTGTGCAAGTTTTGTGGGTCTAAAAACTGCAAGCTATGTGGCACAAACATAACCAAGAAGTCACGAAATCGCGAGCTGTCATTAAAACGCCATAACACAATATCCCTCCCTAAACGGACGTGAAGTTCGGCAAGACGTCCAAATGGAACCCCGGCCTCCATCCGGCCTCGCATGAAATTACAGACAGTTGTTGTGCATAAAACTTAATTAGCAAAGTGCGGAAACATGGCTTTGAGTATTATCTCGTGACCTAATTCTAGGAATATCTCGCTGTTTCTGAATATACAGGGATTAGTGATGCGGTGCGCTTAAGTTTCTAAACTTAGGGGAAATTGAACCTACGATAACAATCTGGAAATGAAGTTGTATTTTTTTAGGATCAATTTGTGTTTTTGTTTATTTATTAGCAGGTCTTTAATCTTGTAAAACAGATTTCGGTATCACTTTCGAATATGAGGACATACTCGTACACAAATATTAAAACAAATTAGAGATACCTAGTAATATTTATTTTATAAAAAACACATTTACACGGCATTACGGACAAGCTAATACACCTAGAAATTAAACATTGCAAAAATACAGTATACATACGAAAAATATAACAAGACATTATGTAGGTAAAATCATAACAAAGTGCTGGGCACCTTGTAATCCATAAGTCGCCCATCTCCACGCAAACAAGTCACATTCAAATGCCAATGTCAGGAGCACATTTGAGAGCGTCAACGCGCGAGGGAACGGTGAGTTCCTATTCGAACAGTGGGCGCGCTCGAGGTCTCAATCTGACTCTTGGCACATTCGGAACGTACAGTACAGCCCTAAGACACGAGCCACAAGCTCCGGGCAGTCGGACTCGCCGCGCAGTATGCGACAAACGGTGATCGCCAATTTGTTGTTGCGCCTTACTTCTAGAGTAATCTAGAGAATTATATCCGAGGCGACCGATATATAAAAGCTTGTACAAAAAGAACTTCTATATATAGTTCTTATATAAATAAAAGCTCGTGTACGTATAGGAAATTGATTATATCCACTTTAATATGTGGGAAAAGCATCGATAAAGAAACTCTCTATACCTGCCATTTAATTTCGCCTCCAAAACTCCAATGTTTGATCATCTGACATGTTATATTTAAATAGTATGACCTACCTATGTTTTTTTCTTATACCACGTTAGTGGCATACAAGCATACGGCCCGTCTGATGGTAAGCAGTCACCGTAGCCTATGGACGCCTGCAACACCAGAGATAATACATGCGGGTGGCCGACCTCGTACATTTACATCTACTTACGCCACATTACTTTAAGGGTTCTAGGGGCTATTTCTACGCCGCGTCATTATTTTTGATTTTGCGATACGATCAGCCCTACTTAATCGGGTATGAGTCACGACAACTTTTATATTTCCCGCTTAGACCACCTGATATATTATGTTAAATGTTTTCCAGAGTCAGAAATATTTCCAGGAAGGGCACATCACTATCCGGCGTGACCGCGGAAGTTCTGGTGTGTTCTGAACTAGAATCTGATATTTTAGTGAACTAAGTTCGATAATTTTGTTTGAAATCGCTGAAAGCATATTTCACTGAATATTAGTTGAATACCAACTCTCTTATTCATAACTTTACAAGCCACAATTAGTTAATTTATGTTTTATCCCTGTCTTATAAAAGTTATAAATAGGTACATAAGTCAAAATGACAGAGCCACGTTTAAGAAAACAGCCTGAAGGATCGGCACGGCGTATGTAAAGGGGCCCACTGATTAACAGTCCGCCGGAAGATATCGGCCTGGCAGTTGTTCGGAACTGTCCACTTTTTGTTCTAACTGACAGGCCGATACTGTCCGGCGGACTGTTAATCAGTGGGCCCCTTAACACCTCTGGAGTTGCAGGCGTCCATAGCCATACGGCAACTGCGTACTACCAGGCGGGCCGTATGCTTGTTGGTCACCGACGTGGTATTGTTTTTACTCTTATAATTTTTACAGTTCATCAGCTTTGATTTGTGGTATTTCTACTCTTTCTTACTAAAAAATGTTTTTTCTTTCTTTGTGTTTTTGAACTTGACTGTAAAGATAATTAGGTACAACATTTAACTATTTTTGGAGTGATGTAGTATAGTTATCTCTCTCTATCACTCTTCCATATAAGTGCGACAGAGACAGTTGCGTTTCATTCGCACCCTGGTGAGTTGAGTGATTTGCATATTATTGATACGAAAGTATTCATATTCCTAATTATTATTCTAGTCTATTTTATTTTGAATTTGACATGTCAATTTATTAATTATTTTATATTCATATTCATTTATTAGTATTAAGCATACATTGTCATAAATATTATAAATACTATGAGCGTAGGTAGTACTTACCTATATAATTATTAATAAGGCATCGGCACCGCCATCATTTTATTGTAAATATGTAACCGGCAATATTTCTAAATTTAGTATAATTTATAACCAGTAATATTAAATGGTAAATTATACACTTTGAAGAAAGCAATTAAATTGAATATGGGGTTTATTTGTAGGGCAGCTTTCTTTAACGAGTATATTTTATTAACACAGTTACTTCCGTTTTACGTCAATATATAGTATATTTTCATTATATAAATTGACTTTTTGCCAATCTTTGATCCATATAAATATAGTGAAACTTAATTTTAATTAAATAAAAATAATTTATTTCGTACGCCAAGACGTAGGCACACCCTTTTGGCGTACAACATAACTGACAATATTAGGATGTTTGTTGCTCAATCTCGCAACTGGACAGGTTTAAAATGTAAATTGATACGTAGATAATTTATAAAGGACAAATAATACTTTAATCTATGAATTCATTCCTGTATATGGCTGAAACGGGGGTTGAAATACGGGTACGGGAGAACAGATGTGTACCTGTGATTAGATGAAAAATTGAAATAATAACCCTCTACTGTGTAGCCATCGTCATAGAGAAATAAGAAGTAATAGAGTGCTCACTCCATGCATCAGTTTTGGTACCAAAATGATTATTATTTCTCCTTTTCTCCCGTACCCGTATTTCAACCCATGTTTTAGCCATATGCAGAGATGAATTCATAGATTATAGTATTATTTGTCATTTATACATTATTTACGTACGAATTTACATTTTAAACCTGTCCAGTTGGGAGATAATATTAAATTGTCAAATGCTAAAAAAGTGGGTAGTTCATTTTAATCTGAGAAGGCCCTTACGTGTTACGCGATTTAAGGCCTGTTTACATATTGATTAGTGTTTTATACGAGTTCATATATTTTTTCTTGCTAAACGCACGTACTACCTCGGAAGATTGATGTTCGAAATGACATTGATATGTCATATTATTCAATTGCTAGTTTTAGTTAAAGATACGGCCCGATTCGAAGAATGATTAAGACACGTTAAAAGATCGATAACTAAACGACATGTCATAATTGACGTTTATTTCGATTCAGCTGTGAATGCTGTGATCCCAATAAGATCTATCTACGATATTTCTAACGTCAAATTGAGGCTAGGGCATTACGAGCTTAAAAATTACCTACTTTCGGTTTTCAAAAAATTCGGTTTCGCTGCTTGACGCTGACGACGGGTAAGTCGAAACCGCGCAAGGTTGATCAGTGTGCGCTAACCCTATAGCCAGTCCATTACACACTTTTTACACGTCGATAATATACCTATATGCCGTACTGTACCCCTAGTGTAAATATTTTCGACAGCGAAACGTAACGTACGCGTTTGCGTTAAGTGTCATTTTGTATGAGATTTTTGACGTTCCAGAACGTCCCGCTTGGCGCGCTCGCTGTTCAAAAACCCATACAAAATGAGACTTAACGCAAACGCGTACGTCACGTTTCGAAATCGAATTTATTTACACTAGGGGTACTGAAAGGTTTATTTTAGGTTAAATCTACGTTATGTGTGCTATTTTAAATTATTTGTTGGTGTGTCACTTGAAGAACTCATCTAACTTAGTCTGCCAGGTTCTTTTTTTGACCCAGGAAAGGCTGTCATACAAACAAAGGGATCAGACAGAACCCCGCAGTTTGGACTACAGCGACTTTCGGATTAGCCTCTATCGAGGCCATACTGTATTAAATTTTACAATAAGTACAATAATCTTTGATGCATTTCAATAAAATATTACTAGTATGTTTTTAAATATAATAATATTCTACAATTTTTGTACACTCAGCATATTGCCATAGCAGCAGCTTGTGTAATTTGAATTTTGACTTATGTATGTCGTCATATTATCTCCTTTCTGTATAGGGACCGTGCGCGTTGGAGGATCTGCCATCTTGTGGTCTGAATCGGAACCATAAACAGGCACATTTACACGTCAAGTGTTTTCTTGTGCATAGTAGGTTCTGCCATCTTGGGGGCTACATCGGAACAAAAAACATCACATTTACGCCTCGCGCCAAAAACCTGACGGCTCCTGTGCTGCCTCCTATAGTTCATGCACGCTCCCTATAAGCTTTTTTAAATAACCATAAATCTGCTGTATGTAATTTATTTTATGTTTCTTTTCTTTTTGTTTGTTATCTCCCGTGATTTTTAGGGTTCCGTACCCAAAGGGTAAAACGGGACCCTATTACTAAGACCTCGCTGTCCGTCCGTCCGTCTGTCACCAGGCTGTATCTCATGAACCGTGATAGCTAGACAGTTGAAATTGTCATACATGATGTATTTCTGTTACCGCTATAACAACAAATACTAAAAAGTATGGAACCCTCGGTGGGCGAGTCCGACTCGCACTTGTCCGGTTTTTTTCTCACTATGGTCTCATCGGAAGATCAGCGCTAAAAGTCGCCAGAAACATGCTGAGATGAAGCCATTACGATATAATCTGGCGTATATATTAATTGTTAATTGGTTGTCTGTGTGTTTACGAATAAAAAACATCTCACTATAAGTATCTGCCACCTTCTAATATTTTTTTAAATTTTATTTGTAAAATTTTGTAAAATAAATGTTACAACTAATAATTTACACAAACAAAGCACTCCCCACCGTCCCCGGTGCTAAAGTGCCCATGATGCTCGCAGCATTTCCACGCTGAATTATCTTGAACGACTCGGAGCGGGGACCCTCCCCCTTCTACCCTCTTTTTTTAAATAGATATATATTTATCCATTGTTAGCGTTCAACACTACATATCTGTTACGCTCTATTTTTTATTTTATATTACATTTTTTATTTGGACAACCAACACTGTGATATTAAAGAAAAAATATTTTAGTCGATTGTCCAACATACATGGGCATTTTTATTTTTCGTTGTAGTTGACGTTAGTGGAGTTTCACTTTAAAAAATGTCTTTAGTTACTGTAAAACATACCTTATTCGATAAAATATTCCATAAAGTATACTATACTAAATTCACCAAGAAATAATTTATGAATCAGTAATTAATCTCATTTTTATTTCGCTTTTGCTGGGAAGAGGTTCCATTGCGTCACTATTTTGGAAGGGGTTAATGAATAACCAGAGAAAATAAGAAATGACAACTGTTTATGATGTAAACTAAATCATACTTAAAAAAATTTGTTAGTTATATTTATTACTACATAATAAAGTTTTATTGTAAAAAGTAGTCTTAACGCTACTTTTTTGTACTTCTTACATTATGTTGTTTTCTCCTGTGTGACAAATATGGGATATTTTTTGATAATATTTAGTTATCTAAGACAATGAATTAAAGACGCTGTATTTAACAAAAATATTTTCTATATATCTTTAAGATTATATCATACCTTTTGGGTATCACAGAAATAATAGGACAGTGGCGTTACATAAAAGTCGAAGTGGCGTTAAAGGAACTATAAGGCAACGATGATATTGCGTGATAATATATTTATAAACGATTAAGTAGTTAATGCGACAGAGGTACTCGAACATGATGATGAGATAATGTCAATTGTTTCATGTCAATAGATATATTGTAGGTATATGTATACACCTACGCTATATCTATTTCTAAAAAGCTTTCAGAGAATATCTACTATTGGCGCTTAGTTTAATCCGCTACTATTGTTGCTGACAGTACAGCGAACATGCAAAACTTTAAAAAAAAAAAACCGCCAACCATTTTTATCCGCAAATTTTTTAAACATAAGCAGGGTTTGTTAGAATCATCTGGATAACTGTGAAAAGTACAGTCAGCGATAAAAGTTACAAAAATAAAATTGTGTGTAAAAGAATATTTCATTGTAATACTTTGCATCGAAGAGAATCCCTGGTTCATTGACAATTGATATTGTAATATTTGGTTTGACGAGTTTTTGTATAAAAATTCTTTTGTGGTTTGATTTTCCAATACAAAAAATATCGCTGTCCTTCTATCGCGTGTCTGTTTAGTGAAATATCATGATCAATATCAGATGGTAATAAAATAAAGAGAAATACTCTTGCTTGCATTGAAATACTTTGTCCTCGTTTCGCTTTTCAAAAATAATCCTCTATTGCTAGAATGAAGTGCTATTACAGGTGACCGGCGATCACGTGATGCTTTCTATAGAAAACGAAGTGTCGAATGCCTCGGCCCGGACCTGAGCCGTTCTAACGTGAGTCATCCTTAATTGAGAAAATTGAGTTAGAAACGATTTGTATATTTTTCGTGGTTTTTGTGATTTGAACTAACTTGTTCCATAATTATTATTTTTTATATGGATACATAAAATAAAGTTATTTCTAAATTTGGACATAAGTACATAACAAACAACAAACTAATAGACGAATTCAAATCCGCAGCGTAGGTTTCGTCAGGTGGGTAGAACCATACGTAGGTTTCGTCAGTAAGTGCAAAAATATGTATCGAAAGAATCGTCTCATAAATATGGTACTAGGCTCTTATTACACTGGAATAAGATGCTATGGGACATATTTTTGAGTAAGATGTGTACACCCATATTTTTACACTTGACTGTACAACCATATTATTAAGTTAGTGTTTTATAATACTCTTTTATGCAACCGTTGTATAAGAAGGGTGGAAAAAAAGCGAGTTGCGTGGTTCACAATGTGAGTCGCATCCGCAGGCGTAGGCGAACATTGTAAAGGAATACGCCACAAGCATTTATTGACCTACTTATACAACGTTGCATACAATACTTTTTCTACGAGTCAACAAAAATAATACTAAATATTACAAAATGCACTTGTGTATGTATAGCCGATGTTTTGGACGCTTAGCGCGCAGAATTTCGTACACTGACCCGGCTGTTCGGCCTGTTTATATGGAGTTCCTATGTAATATCGATATAGCGCGTAATTATACATATAGCTGTCTCGCCCATGATGACGGCGGCCATTGACCTGTGCGAGCGGGATAGTAATATAATTATGGGGATGGATTCGTCCTTCAGTGAGCTACCTATTTAATAGGTACTATACGTAAACTGTAATTGTGATCTCTACAAATCCTATCTTAACCCAACCGTTGCCCCTTTGCTACGCGATTTTGTCCCCCATTAATTAAAACTAACATTTCACGGTTACTGGCAGCCCTGTGGACATAGATAGAACTTATCTCTAGATAGCGCATTTAAATTCACTCACGGTCAACAATCATTAGTTAAAGGGTGCAACTACAAATATTAGTCCTTCCTACCTATTTTATACTATTTTAGGTTACAGGGTTTCTCAATCTCCCATGTTCACAGTCTGTTATTTAATACCTACTCGTAATTTAATCCTCAAGATTTTTGAATAATAGTTTTTTTGCTTTTATGAAAGTGATTTCCTCTGACCTCACAACGTTATAGAGAAAACGCCATCGTTCGTTCTAAAGGTGCTCCAACTTATACTGGAAATTTGCTTGTGCCCAAAGATAGTGATAAGGTCTATTTTACACCCAAATCGTGCTGTCTTATGACCAATGTTAAATGACAATTAAAGACTGGCAAGTGAGAGAGTTCCACGCATTATTGACCACACGAATTATGTGTACGGCGTAAATCTGGCCATAATGTGAGATCTTAGCATATCAGTCATAATTCGTCCACTACTAATCAAGTCAACCATTTATCACCAATTTGTCGGTAGAACTTGCTGCAGGAATTTCTGTAAGTACTCCCAGTCCCAGTAAGTAGTCTCGTTTGGCCAACGGCCGCTGATGAATTTACTGGGAGGTGATCTTCGTCTGTGAATGAAATTAGTCTGGTGTCGCATCGATCATTGTCACATCGAGAGGAATGTATCGGTGCCAGATACACCCACTTCTAATAGCATTGTTGTTTATTGGCTATTTGCGTTCATTCGATTACAATTCGAGTACTCGTAGATTCTGATCTTTTTACATCATTAAGTTTGTTTAGTCTTTTAACTAAAACCTGATATAAAGTTATTAGCACGAATAGATACGAAGCATCAACTTTATTAACATCATAGCTACCACTAAACAAAGACGTACATTGCTGGATGATTAAATCTCAAAATCAATAATTATTTGTCATTTATTGCCCCTAGATAATTTTCTTACAGACTAACATACGTGTAATAATTATACCTACTTAATCCTTTTTTTTTTGTTAGCCTACTATGGTGCCCCACTGCTGGGCAAAGGCCTCCCCTCGTTTTCTCCACTCGACCCTATCATTGGCAATTTCCCAACAGCATTTTAAATAAAATGCGTTCAAGTCCTGCGCCATCTCCTTTTCAGTCTGCCTGCACTCTGTCCTACACCGTGTGTAGTGTTCCGTGGGTTCGACTCCATAACCATTTTGGCCCACCTTTCCAAGTACATGCAGCAGACATGTACAGCCCAATCCCACTTAAGCTTAGCGGTTTGACGCCTATAACTAGTACTCTAGTTCAAGAGCGCACCCATCATCTACACAGCACAAACTTGGTCATCAACTGAGGCTCTAAAATCTAAACTCAAGGTTTGTCAGCGAGCGATGGAGCGAACGATGGTGTTCGTCGAACTGGTCGAATCAGAAACACGGAACCACGTAATCCAAAAAACTAGAAATAATTTTATCGATACTGTTGTATCGTATTTTTTCCTGCGTCACCTATTCTGGTATAGGATTCAATCAACCCGCAAGTTCTCGTTACTAAGTAAAAATGCCACGCGGAAGTTGATTTTGATCGTATGTACCTGGTTACTCCGACTACGTTAAGTTTTCCTGTGATTTGGCACTCTTGGCAGTAACGAATATTTTCAGTATTTTATTTATATAAAATCATTGTAGAATTCGTGGTTTGAATAATATTTACACAGACCAATTTTACTTTTAATTGATATTTGAAAGGTCACCACATTTAGCCTCTAGGGCAAAGTTGGATCATTTCACAGTCCTCAAATGAGATGAATTCAACCCCAAAACAAATTCAATTGCTGCGCTAATGAGGCGCCCAGAACAAAATGCGTTCCTGTCCTACCATATTTCACTGCTCAATCCAGGGCCATTGATTTTATAAATTCACCGTTCCAGCCGGACGATTTAATGAAAAACGTGCGTAGAAAGTTCTCGACCCATTACTTACTTCCGGTGGTTATTAATGACTTAGGCCAAACCAGACCTGCCACATGAGCTGGTAATCAAGCCATTTTAGCCTCTATTACTAGGTCTTAAAGTTCAACGGTGCAGCCAAGGATCCGCGCCGTGCTTCGTACTTCTTTGATAGATCGGCACCATTCGTCTGTTTGAAGGCTAAATAAAATAGGGACTTGAAAATCTTTCAGGTTAGGTACTTGTTAAAAAATATTAAATATCACTAAGACAATGCATAAAATGACTACCTATAGAATAAACAAAGTCCAATTTCAGGAACTTATGATACAATATATTACTTTCTTAAAGCCTTTCATTAGTACCTCTTGTGTATTAGTAGTCTTTATTTACATAATATATATATAAACAGAGGTACTACTATTCATAACTAGCTTAAATATAAAATAGGCCTTTGAGGCATTGTACCAAGGATGTATTTCTCACATTTTCCTTTCATTTCAACTCATAACAGTAATTCTTTAAAAACTATTGCGCTATCGCCGATGCGGTCTGTCGCATCTTGAGTTGTTAGGCAACAGTCAGTGTATTAAGCTTCATTTCTTCCATATTTACTTAATAATCATGAGTATTAGAATAAATCTCCATATATCCCTCCTTAGGCCACAATAATGGAAAAGCTATCGCATGATTCGCTTGGCGTCAATTAATTTGGTTGCGTGATTTATGCGAGCGCTGATGACGCGAGTATTCATCAGGCAATCGAATTTCAGCCTATTTCAATATTCCGGATGCGTTTCGGCCTAATTACTTCCGAAAACTAAGCACGAATAGTTACGGTCGTTATGTTAATGCAATGCATGGTTGATCACTTCAAAGTCAGGTGAACCCGACACATCACACAGATCAATTCACATTTCCTGAAAATGAACAAATGTTATACATTTGACCTTCTAATGTAATAATGTAATGTTGAATTTATTATATTTTCATCACACGTGCTCGAAAAAGATCTTATTTCATGCAAGTATGACAAAGCAGTGTATTGTTCCCGCGGGTGATATGGATTGTGAAAAAAAAACTCCCAAGGGACTTACGTATAGCTTTTTCTAAAATTGTATTACTAATTCATACGAACCAAGTAGGTATGAATGAGTTTAACTTTTAAAATACTGACGTTTATAATTTATTTTCATTGTTTATTAAAAAAATATATAAGTTGATTAATTTAATAGCCGTTTAAAAAAATACTGAATTTATATCTTGACTGAATTCCGGATAGGTCTGTACCTTCGATGCCTAACCTGTAAAAAAATGACAATATGGTGGACGAATATTTGAAACGTCACCGTATTTAAGAATATTATTACCTACGCTTAAAATTTAATTTTTTGTTCGCAAATGTAATGAAAAACATTGTGTGTAACTCCGGGAGTAAGAATATTACAAACTCGAGTCTTTAATGCACTCCCGTCTGCGGTTGTCTTGCATCTAAAGACCTCGTTTGCAAAATTTCACTTACTCCCCCTCGTTGCACAATGTAGAATATTGGGCTTAAACCGCATCAACAATTTGCCAAATGTTCTCCTAAATAATACCTAAGACACTAAAACTTTAAGCTGACGTTTTCCAAGAAATATGTCCGTCCGCAGTGCATTAGCTAAAAGCGTTCGCGTGTTCGATAATTGATTGGTTGGCGTATGGCGTATGATCGGAGGTGTGGAGACTGCAACGTGCACCGGCTTAGTACAATCAGTGTGGTCATTGAACCGTAGTCGACACTGCTATTTACGACTACCGTTCAGTGGACGAGACAAAATCTAATATGGTTTGATTTTTTGCAGAAATGTAAAGCCGATGAAGTGGAATAGTCTTTATCTCATTTAACCTTTTCATTATATTTACTCTGTTTATGTATTTGCGGCACTTGCGATTGAAACTTTCGGTCCTTGGTCGTCAGACACCAAAAAACTAGTAAAAGAAATATCTACCAAACTAGTCTGGGTGTCTGGCGACCTACGAGCTGGCGGATTTTTTGCACAAAAACTCAGCCTCACTGTGCAAAGTCCCCCTTTGCACGCGGCCAGTGTCATGGGAACAATTGATTATACATATAAGATATATTGTTATAATATCTAAAAAACCCCGAAAAATATATTTACTCTTATTTCACGAGATTGTCCTCAATGCCATCATTGGCCGTTGTTAGCTGAACGATAAGATAGGGCTTCCGAAACGAAGGTCTTGGGTGGGTTTTGTACTCGTTGACTCATACCGATGAGTTTTTTGAAACTATTTGTGAGTTGATCTATCTCGTAACGTCGTCGACGAAAGGTTTCTGCGACGTAGGGGTATGTAGGCTTGCATAGGCGACAGATGTAGAAAAGAAACACCAGGTTGTTAATTGAGGCAGGAGATATTTCAAACGTATGCTAAATCTAAATACCTATATCTGTAAAAATTATCATATGAATTAAGTACAATATTTTTCTAATGCCATAAGTTATTTTGACGAACTGTAATAATGCTATTAAGTATTCGTTTAACGTACCATTTCTTTATTATTATAAACAGATTACAGTTTGCAAACATAATAAAGAAAGAAACACATTGAAATCGAAACAAAACCAAACAATACAATTTAATCAGGTCCATATAACGCAGACATAAATTGAATAAGGGCGAAGAAAATTACGTGTCGCGAAATATAAGTTTAATATTTGATTAGGATGTACAAAGAAAAAGGCCGCTTTTGGTCGGAGTTGTGGGGCAATAATAGGTTCCGTAGGTCAACAATAGAGAAACGACTTAATACTAACAAACAAATATTAATATCAAGCCTTCTGGAAGTTCCCTGGCATCTGTCGCCCCGGGATGGTTTCATGCATAATGCATACAGCTGATTGTGCCACCATAGGACCCAGGAGTTCTTTGCGAAAACATCCATCGTGTATTTGCTGGATCTTTTATACTGTACGCGGTAAATTCCTGGCGACATATTGAAGAATATTTTCCATCTTTTGCCGTTTGAATTTTGTAAAGGTATTCTAAACAACAGCAGTATTTCCCAATGGAGGTGTTTTGTATGATCCTGTTTATAACAGCATACATATATCTACCGCTCAAGATTGCAGGTTTGAAATAAAATAGTGACACATTCAAAATTGTCTAACTGATAATATTTAATTTTACGGAGAGATTTATAGCAATGGATATTTTTAAGCATGGCGCTTATGTATCACTACTACCTATATTTTTAAGTAATGTTATGTTAAATTCGATTTTTCGGCACCAGGTGTTAAATTTGGAAACCAGAATATTATGATCTTTATCTGATTAAAAATCAGCTGTCTCGCTTTTCAGAGGTAGGTATTAAATAGTGCCTAGTGCTGCCGACATAAATGTTACTCTGATATCTTGTCTCCCCCAATGCTAAATATAATAATAATAATAAAATACTTTATTGTGCACTACAAAGAAAAATACATATTACAAACAAAAAAGGACATAAGTAAGTAGGTAACAACAGGCGGACTTATCGCTAAGTATGTAATTTAGGGCCGAGGTAAAGCCTGCCTTCAGCCTGTAGGCAGGGAAAAAGCATAAATATGTGCGCTACGTGCGTAACACTCATAATTAAGTATTATGATATTAAAAATCAACTTATCAACTGGGCACACTGACGCGCAGATACCAAAAGATGTAAAGATATTAGACGGAGCTTACAACATCGTTTGGTAAAAGCCTTCTCGTGTCAGAGAATTAGTCACGTTCCCTGGTTTCGTAGTTTTTTGCTTTATCCGATGATTTATTCCGAATTCGGCTATTTGTAGCCCCGGAACGATTGCGTTTCGTATTCATCACGCATTCGCTTTTCAAATCAAAACAGACTTGTGTTTAACGTAAGTAATAACACATTTTTAGGATTCCGTAGACAAATAGGAAACCTTATAGTAGTTATAGTTTGACCATGTTCATTCGTCTGTGTGTGTCCGTTTGTCCATCTGCGGTTTAGCTCGGTGATCATGTATTCGCACTAGAAAGCTGCAATTTTGGTATGGGTATAAATTATGGTAACCTCTCGTAGGCGTAAAGTA
Source organism: Cydia pomonella (assembly GCF_033807575.1). NCBI lineage: Eukaryota > Metazoa > Arthropoda > Insecta > Lepidoptera > Tortricidae > Cydia > Cydia pomonella. Next base: position 14,664,971 of record NC_084719.1, on the reverse strand, counting down.
AGGTTGATTAATTTTTCGTTTACAACTCTATCGTGTGAATCGTCATTATATAGATAGATAATTTTCAAAGCGATTGGAAGTCTTCAAAATATTTTTTTACAAAGTGTACATTTACGAAAATAATCGCTACGCTGATCATTTTATTTCATTTCATTTCTTTTATCCTTGTTCGTTTCAGGTCTGGGGACACCAGGGCGCCCTAGCACATGGAAAAACCCCAAACCAAACCAAAAAATGTAAATAAATGACAAATCCTACGAAAAGTCATGTTACTATTTCCATACGTTATTCAAAGGACCATCACATGTGCAATTTTGTATCGTGACTAGTCCAAACCAACCAACAGAAATGAGTGAGGTCATTAGATAGGTATTTCTATGTACTTCATATCATTCTATGGCCACCAAGCGGAATTCCATTGCAGAACTTAAATTTTGGTATTTTAGTCAAAAGGTCGTCACCATTATTACCATCCCATTATAGAGTCCAGTTCTGTCTGAGTCCAACTCTGTTGGTTTTTGGACCATTTTGACGCAAAGTGCTTCCGATTAGCGTTTTTTATAATGATTGGCATCTTGGCAAGGCCACAAGGACGGATGATGTACTAACAGGAGTAACCAGTGGTAGGACTAAATACCACTAAAACTGTCAAAGAAAGCTGGCTCCGCCTTGTAGTGGTCGCGGGGTCTCTATCAGCATCCAGTCTGAGTCCAGTCCGAGCCGCCCGACACTTCGTGTTCTATAGAAAACACGTGATCACAGATAATAGAAAACAGAGTTTTGGACGCCTCGGCCCGGACTCGGGCCGTTTTAACGAATAACGACTTAAGTAATATCACCGATTTACCTACTACCTCTACATGTTTAGCGATATGTTATTTGATCTGCCAGCTTTTGATGTATATTTACAAGGGATGAAAAAGGATTTTTAATTTAGATTCGTGAATGTTCTGTTTACTTACAAACATATGTTTTCTACGGCTGAGATGTGTTTATTACGTAATTTTAAATTTACATTTGATGTGAAATGTGAGAAATAAGTATTTCATACTTTTATTAAATGAATACGTATTTTATTCTAAATAGAAATGTTTAGTAGGGTATTACATCTAAGCACCCGTTTTTAATTCATAGACGAAACCTCTTATTATGATTATACAAAATCACATAATTCCAACAACTAACGGCTCCTCTACACGATGGCCCAGCGTAGACCAGTCCAAGGGAAGCATTTATGCGTTAGAGGGAGTAATTCATATTGCTATCTCATACCACCGCATAGCTGCGTCCCTTAGACTGGCCTAGGCTGGGCCATCATGTAGAGGAGCCCTAAAACCACAGTAGGTACATTACAACAGAAGCCGTGAAGTAAGAGGTTGCGAGCCACATAAATATGTGTATAGGATAGTTATGACATGAGGCCAACAAGCCCTTTTCACGTCGATGTATGTATACTTAGTGCATTTCTCAAACAAGCAATAAAATAAATAAATAAACTCCACGAAATCAAAGTTTTCTTTCAAGAGAAACTAAAAGTAAAGAAGACAAAAAATATAAATACGACGTATATCTTTATCACAAGTTTATTTTACACGTGTATTTTCATTGCACATATATTTTTATGTATCCTTATTTTTTTCTCCTTGTATAACCGCTTCTGATAAACTGTGCGTATTTTTTTTACTCTTGCAATTTATAAAAATGCGATAAGCATCCATACACCTTTGATTTTGGCGGCAGCAAGTTATTTAATTCTGCTTTCGTTCTTAATTAAATTTCGTAGAAGTATAAATAATATTCATTTCATATTTTCGTCAGTATTTTCCCCCCTCACTCACGTCCGATCGCGCGATGTGGAGGGAAAGAACCAGGAAAGCAGACCACACAATCAGATGGGAATAATAATGGCTAAGGAGAGCGAGATTTTCGTCGGCATTTTCGTATTATATAACACAACCAACAACGCACAGTAAATCCAATAAAATAGAAATACAGAAGGAACAATTTTCAGCTTCGCCTCCAAACGATTAAAAATATATTTACACGCTTTTTTTGCGGTTTTTAGTAGACATTTTTACCGCTAATAATTAAATGAAATATTTTAAATGTGTATAATAATATTGGTTATGTGTTATTTACTATATGCATGTCGATTTTAAATATACAAATAATACTGAAATAAAATTAAGAAAAGACCCGTGCTGCGTTTCGTAATATCATGTTATGAAAGGTTAGATTTGACAGATCTTCGCATCATAGTGGATAACAAGAACTATAATATGAATAAGTACAATAATAAAAGGGATCTTTACCATTAATTTTAGAAGAAATTAAAGAGGATAAAACACAATCGTTAATGATAAAATAATATGCATATAAAGTAAGTCAAAGTCAAAGTCAATTATATTCTTTATTCAAATAGGCCTAATACTCCTAAGTAAGTAATAAGTGCCTAAAAGTTTAATTTGTAAGTATCATAAAATCACATGCAATCAAATCCATACAAAAAAAATACTTATCATTTTAACCTTGAAACAAAACTCCATTAACGTAAAAATTAACACGATGGGAAGAATCACAGAGTCACGCGTAGCCGAAATAGCTCAGTTGGGAGAGCGTTAGACTGAAGATCTAAAGGTCCCCGGTTCAATCCCGGGTTTCGGCATTTTTTTTTTCACTTAATTCTTTAAGTGTAACGACTAAAGAATTTTAAATTGTACTTCTTTTATCAGTTAGTTTTACAGTTGGTTGGTCACAATATATAATATTATACGCTTTTTTCTTCATAATGATACAAAATTGTCTCCTTTAGACGTATAGAAGTTTTTTACCAAATTTAAAATGTTTATATTATTTTTTACATAGTTCTTATGACTAACATAGATTTCTTAAGGAGTTAAATTACTAACCAATTTCTATGGATTATGGTCCGAAATAAACAATTTTTATTTTATTTATTTATTCTCTCAAATTTGAATTGCTGTTAAGATTTTAATGGTCGAGGTGTCTAACGATTTCAATTACATTATATACTCGTATATTATTTAAGTTTCTTCGATTAGCTTTAGGCCAATCGTTTCTTCCTTTCGTCATTGGGTACGTATATTTCAAACTGGGCATAAATAATGCCTGTAACAGAAGAACATACAACGACTTAATCCCTCTTTTTGCCGTTCGTACCCCCTACTTCTTAGTACTTGATACTGAATATAGCATATACTAGATATTGATATGTCATGGAGAAAATTTCGTCAGTCATCGCATCCCGGGCGATAACTCGTAAAGTGGTTAAGGGCATGTACGTCTGAAAACATCAACACGATCGAAGTGCCAAAAATATGTATACACGACTTTATGGCCCATATATTAGGGTAGTGTATACGTATTTTTGGCACTTTGTCCGTATCGATATTTTCAGACGTAACCGTATGTGTGTGTAATGAAACATGAACTTAGCAAAGTTTCATTTCAGAAATATATATACCTATCAAAAACGGTAAGGTGGGTTTTTTTACACGTTCAATTCACACCATGACGGTCAATTCACCACGATACAACCGGCTGACGATTTTATTTTAATTCACAGTAACATCAAAACTATCACCTGTCAAAATTTAAATCGAGAGGCAATGACTATTTTTTACATGTTTGAGTGGTTGCAGTTCCTCAACTCACCAACGGAGCGGCAGCTGACGTCCACGAGTGTTCATTGCTCACACATCGCTCTTAACCACGTCTTAACCACCCAGGATGCTATTGCTCATGGAAATCTGTTCCTGGCCCGCGGACCACCCTAGACCGCTGTCTACCACTATAAAAATGCACATACGCTAAAAAGTGGGAGACAAACTCGTAAAAGGCAGTCTTAGCTATTCTAGACGACTGTAAATCGTTGCCAAAATAAAATATAGATAATTTAGTGTCCCATATATTGTGTTCTATGCTGTGTTTTATTACTACTTATATGAGTAAATCTCGGCGGTACTCATTGGTTATAAGACATATAAGACAGTTTTATTATTGTTTTAGTATTCTAGCTAAGTCTAGAGATGTGAGTACTTAAAGTTTTATAGAACAATAAAGATTTTAGTGCTTAAATCTACTTATGATGATGTTCAATTGTATTTATCTTTGCTCGAGCTATAAAGAGATCAAAGAGAGAAAAATAAAAAGTCGTTTTAATCATGGAAGAAATATTGTTTTTTTATCCAATAAGACACATGTCTCGAAGTATTCGTCATTGTACATGACTTGACGATTTTTATATAGTCTTTACTTAAACCACTTAGTAATGTTGCTAGTTTGTACTTTAACTGTATTGATATTACTCAAATTACATTTAATGCTTGTTTATTGTTTCAGATTATATCAGTACCCCTAGTGTAAATATTTTCGACAGCGAAACGTGACGTACGCGTTTGCGTTAAGTGTCATTTTGTATGAGATTTCTGACTTTTCAAAACGTCCCGCTTGGCGCGCTGTTCAAAAACCCATACAAAATGACACTTAACGCAAACGCGTACGTCACGTTTCGCTATCGACTAAATTTACACTAGGGGTACTGATCTAAAAATGCTACACCTATGTTCCACCTTTTGTTCATCTCTGACAACATGTCTAGATGTTACTTTGAAATAAAAGACGAATAAAAACGCCTTGAAATAAAACAAGAAGGAATGACATGCGAAGTCCAGAGCTTTTATGTTTTCTGCCAATGAACCTTCATGGAGTAGAGGAGGTAAAGAGTATTCTATCTTAAAGCAAAAAAAAACGCTAAATACAAGTGACGATACTCGCTATTAGTCTAGATTAACCTGGATAAGTGCGGAGGACCATTTGCACGACACGAGTTACTTGCCTCAAACGTTTTATAGTAGTAAAAAAATAAAAATATTTATTTTGTTCAGTTTAAAAGGGGGCAAAGTTGTTGTTTATCCCCTCGTGCTGATAAAGTGAGTAAATATTCTTTATTGCACCAACAGTTATACATTTTACATACATTTAAAACAACAAATAAATTATAAAGGAAAGTAGAACCAGGTAACAACAGGCGGTCTTATCGCTAGCGATCTTTTCCAGACAACAAGTGAATGTGAAATCTATTTGTTTCTCACAGGAAGGTTATTTTTAGTCTTTATACTCTGCTTCCCGGTTTTACAGCGACATCTGAAGGAAGCAATAAACGTTTTACCGCTACGAAATAGCGCCGGACAATTTTATGCATTTTTCATATAAAGTTCCCTTCATAAATCGTTTGGCGGATGCGCAGTGTCCCGGGCGAAATATTTCAGTGTGAATATATCACACTTTATCACTGTGTCAGATAATAAACGGCTAAGCATGAAACTTAGATATCGTATATTAAAATGTATTTTTAGTTGCGGACTGGAATGTGTATTGTTCCGACTTGTGGAAAATTATTATTCTGTTAACATTTCGCATGGACTAGAGCAATTTTGATATAGTTCTATATCTGTTGACTTGCAGCTGTGCCACAGAATAAATAATGCACCTATCCAGACGTTTGAACTCCTAAGTACCGTGAAGGTCGTCGACTCTCTATCTTGACAAAATAAATGGAAACCATATTTTTATTTTTAACAGAAAAGTGTACGACCCACCTTAAAAGCGGATACTATAGCTTCTGGAGCTGGATGCTGGCGAACCAATAGGGGAGCCCAAGCGAGTACTCCGCTTAAAGCGGGTAGGCGATGTTTTATTGCTAAATTAAGTGCGAAGTCAAAGTTTACATACGGGGTCGTCCTAATACAACGCGACTACGCGATTATCGCAAGTTCGCACGAACGCGCGTTCAAACATATTGGACTCTAATATTAGGATACCTATTCGAGTTCAATATGTTTGATCGCGCTTAACCGCGTTCGCGCGAACTTGCGATATTCGCGATAATATTATGATAATGCGAACACTATAGTTCAATAATGTTGATAATAAGGTCAGTGTTCGATAAACTCACGAAATGCATTATGTTCATATTTAAATTCGCAATTATTGTTTTCAATAATACCTATGAGTCATAAACTCATTGACAAGTTAAGAATTTAAAAACAATCTGACATTATTATTAACGTAAAAAACTTAATCGCGTAGATATAATTAAGTTTTAAAATTACCTCTAAACAAAGCAGCACAAATATTGTTTGTTTTAATTTAGAAAAAAATATTAATTTTAGAGCATTCCTGAGAAGTAACCCTACGTGGGATTTCAGGGTTTGTCCAATGGCTAAAGACACACTGCATACATGTAGGTTAACTAATATACCTATACAAATAATATCTTCAAAGTGAAAAAGGACAGCGCAGAACCGTGTAGCGACGTACTGAGATCTTTGTAACTTTTGAATAAAATCGAATTCAGCAACGATTGAGTCTGGCATAAGTTGTGTGCCCGAAGGCATGTATCGTACGTACATTTCATGCATAATGCAGGATTCTGATTGTCTATATACCCGGACACAATAGTACGAATACAGTAGATCTGTATGTCACATTGTCAAGTTTTAATAACTTAAAAAAAGTTCTGATCTTGTTAAAGTCGAACCAAGCCAACTCTACATGGCATTTGCAATTACAAAGTGGGGTAATGCCATCATTAATATCAAATTGATATAAAAAATGACGTTGATAATAAGAATGTTCTATTCCAGTCGGTGCAAAGTTAGCTTAGACGGGCTCTATGATGTTATGATACGACCTTGACACCATTCGCAGTACATTTCGCGCGCATTAATCTGCTTGAGCGATAAAAGTTTATTTATATCAAATCAAAAGCATAACAGATTTTAAAATCAGAATACCGCTCTTGTTTATATCATATTCATTGACTTATATAATATATTACTTCGTAAAGACGGGCCTTAAAACTTGCCTTACAAACGTGTCAGTTACACCGCTGTGCACGAATGCGAGCCAAGCGTGCAGTCCAACACAACTAGTTGCGACATGCGAACTCTTCGACCAATCGCTTTGTAGCATTCCACCGAGGCAGACCAAACGAGAATGTTCGGTCAGATTTATATTGAATTGGCCTATCTTTACTTTTGATATCTTTAGTCATCGGTATTGTATGTCCTTAATCAAATAATATACGTTGCATGAAAGTGATAGAGCCGGAATGGGAATTACAGAAACTATTACATAAATCCCCAAAATTTTGGGTTTTAATATTGATAATAATTGTGACATTCTAGCTGCTACTTGTATGGGAGCTGCATGCCCGCATGACGCTGACTGTGCCATTTCATTTGTGCTATTCGTCTGTGTAAATAAATAAATAATAAATGTTACAGGAAAGTCTTACACCAACCGCCTAGTCCCACAGTAAGTTAAATAAGGCTTGTGTTGTGGGTACTAAACGGCCAAACATAGAAGAAGAAAAAAAAAAGACCAATACAAAAAATGAAATTTATGTACTATATAACAAATCAGGTAGAACTAAAGTGTTTATGTGGCAAACATTTATAACTCAGGAACAAATATCTGTGACAAACCTCCTGCTTCGAAGGGTCACAACCAACAATAGGCTAGGGGGCCAGTATATCCTAATAATCAAATCTAAATGAAAAAAAAGATAAATAATAATAAGTGAGTGGCTGCTGTATTGTTTCCACTGTGTAACCCCTTTCGAATGGCTGTAACACGAACAACTATTTAAATCGAATTTCGGTCCGGCGGCGGCCAAAAAAAGCGGTCGCTGTGTGTCCCCTCGCTCCCCATTCATTAATGCCCATAAATAAATGACGATTAATAATAAATGGTGACATTAGCATACATACTATACCAATTGACTCTTACGCTTGAATTGCTAATCCAAAGGCCCATTTTCTCGAATGGTTTTAGACTAATAATATTAGTACACGAACTGGGGCCCATTTCTCGAATGGTATTAGTCTAATTTATTAGTGTGTTGCCATGGTAACTCATACGACTTGACAGATTATGGACTAATAATATTAGTATAATACCGTTTGAGAAATGGGCCCCTGTCAAGACATATGGATTACCATGGAAACACACTAATAATATTAGACTCGTAACGTTCGAGGAATGGGCCCAGGCATAGCATATACAGGGCGACTCATGAGACGTGAGCAGGACTACACATTCAGTAAATGTCAATGAATCGTTCACTGTCATATTTAAGTAAAACAGTCACGCTTTTTTCTGTTATCTAACTTTTTTAAGGATAAATTTGATGATCTACAATCATGGACACCCTACAACACTTAATTAACAAAGATAAAACTTCTTTAACCGTTATGACAGCACTTTGATTATGAAGAAAATAAAATGTCACACTTGAGTGAGATACGATGTTTCAAAAGTAACCAGACTCCGATGACATTCAATTTGTCATTTGTTATGGATAAAACAAAGAGGGTGACCATAAATGTCGTAAATAAAATAAAACATTTTTTTAACAGAAAAAAAATTAACGTTAATCTCACAAATACTGGTACGAAACAGTTACTGATAACTTACTGAATACGCAGGCTTGATCCTGCTCACGTCTCCTGAATCATTGTTACTGTCTGTCTCCTGAACCTGTATTAGTATTATTTAGTTGTTCCATACCCACTGGGATAAAGTATACTTACGAGTATAATACAACGTAAGTCGCTCATTATTTCAGCCAATTTCTTTTTTTCCAATTAAAATTTACCTTGAAAATCGAATACAAAGGAAAATCAATGTCGTTGCCAAGCTCAAATATCGTCAAGTCACCTGAGGCATTTTATGATTCTGACGGGAGGCCTATTCTACTTCAACAATTGGATATAGGTTTCAGCTTATTTTGATACTACCTTTAGTCACGGTGTGCCGCTAACGCTGATTGATCTTTACCAATCCTTATGAAATGCGATCAGAAGGCCTACCGTGTGGTACTAGTGTTGCGTCCCTGTCACACTTACGTACGAATTTACAAGTGCGACAGATTCAGTAAACAGACACAGACTCATAAGTCATCTCGCTTGCACTTGTTGGTGTGCGTAAGATGCCTGATGACATGACTGAAGGTATATCAAAATAAGATCAAAACTTTATAAAATTTTATAAATTGTATACAGATGTCAATCACAATGAAAAATCAACGATGATCAACTCTGGTCAACGTGGGACTCGAACCCACATCTTTGGATTGCCGGCCCAATGCGTTACCAATTGCGCCAGCTGACCATTCGCCGCAAATTTAACCATTGCAACTGTGACAACGTCACTAGCGACATCTGCACTTTAAGGTTTACAAAAGGTTAAGGAACCAACTCCATATCAAATTGTTAAAACGGAATTGACCTCCTGAATTTGTATTGTTATCAGTACGCGGGTCACTGAACCGTCTCCAATCGCCGTATGGCCCACTTGAACTTTATGATTTGTGAAATATCCACAGGCTTTGGGAACGTTAAAAGCCTCGCTATTATATGGTTTTATTACATTCGTGTTTATCTTTATATTTATTAAAATAATAAGCAAAACGGTGATTGAAAAAATTTAAAAACCCTACTGTATGAAATTGATAGATCTAGGTATCTAGCAGACGGAGAGTACCTAAATAATTTTATCTACTTCAGCGCCCCATAATAAGCTCCTGGGGCAGAAGGAAGAATAATTAGAGAGATTCTGGGCCCTGTGAGAAGAGCAGATGGCAGTTTTAGACAGCAAAAACGTCGAGATTCAAAATCTTGTGGCTGTGCCCAATATTATCGGCGAGACAAAATCCCACCGTCTCCGCTGGCTCGGCCACGTTTTAAGAATGGAGGAGGATTGTGGCGTTAAAAGGGCATACCTGGGTGCTTAGCCAACTCACATCCACTCCGTAGCGAACGAAACGCAAATGCCTCTGTGGCACTAATAAAGAGTGATAGAGAGAGAAGACTACGCTACGCTACAAAAATAGATTGCATGGCTCGAGATAACTGGTGTGTCGCCTTGTCCAATTTTAGAAAACATTTTCAATATTACTTTCAACTTGATATCTAAAAGTTTTTCGTAAATCAAGTCGATTTCGTTGAAACCTTTAGTTACTTATTTATAACCTTTTTAATACTTTAAGTCTTTCTTATACTCTTTAATGGTCTATAAGTCCAATTAAGCATTAAGTGTAGTCAACGATCAAATGATATTCAACTAACAATATTGTAAATACTTATACTTAGGTTAGCTGGAAGAGATCTCACACATTTAATGTATTCTCTCTTAGTTGTTGTACTTGTTTTGTGCATTAAAGTGTTTTGGGTACTACTACTACTAATCATCATCATAATTTTTATTCAATAACAATATTACATTGTGTTTGAAAAATCTTAAATCTAGGCACGTGCATACTAATTAGTAAGTGTCAACCGGACGAAGCTGCAAGCAGTTACTAGTGTTGGAAAATTTGATTTATTAACCGGCAAAACTTATTTATACTCGTAAACGATCCTGTTATATTTCAAACTTCCTTCAAGAACCATTTGTAATAATTAGGGACAAAGACAAACCCATTAATAACTTATCAGCGAAGTAGGCGACTATGCTCCAAACATTAATTGGTCTTATTAAGGGGATATTGAACACTTAAAACTCTAAAGATATAAATAGAAACCACTTAGCGGAACTCATTACAAGTAGTGATGTACGACATAATTTGTATCCGGGAGACCTAAACTTTAAACATTGGAATCAAGCAGTAGGTACCTTCATTTGAAAAATAAAATATTTTAATATTTCTTTGAGTTAAAGGAAAAGTTTACTGAGAAGCAGTTATATTAAAACAAGTTAAATTGATACTATTATTTCTAATGAAAAATGGTCATAAACTTTTAGTTAAATGTAAATTCTTTTTTATTGCGGAACGTACCACATTCCAATCTATAAATTGTATAAACAGATGTCAATTGCAATGATAAAATCAACGATGATCAAAATCTGGGCAACGTGGGACTCGGAAATCTTTGGATTGCCGATGCCGGTCCAACGCGTTACCAATTGTGCCAGCTGACCATCCATTCACCGCAAATTTAACCATTGCAACTGTGACGACGTCACTAGCGATAGCAATATCTGCACTTTTAGGTTTACTCGTATAACCTTAACCAACCCTGAGGACATGCGTTAGACTTAACTTTTAACTTAACTCAGTTTTAACTTTTAGTAACAATCGTGCAAGTCTTCTTTGGTTTACAATTTTAAAATGAATATCCGTTACAATCAAAATATGTACTCTACCAGATAACGGACAGGAGTCGCTACGACCGTTATCGCCAATATCATTAAGTACGGGTATGGGTCAATTTACGAAAATACAAATATAGAATAAGCCTACGTCAAAGCCTAGTTTATGGTTTCGAAGACTAATTGCAATAGTTTGTGCCAATAGAAAATAGATATTCATATCATAATTAGAATAAGTAAATTGAACTGGACTGTGTATCTCGGTGAGGACTGTCGTGGAGGAAAATGCATGTTTTATGTGTATTATTATAACCGGGGATCGGTACATCACTAAGTACTCAAGTTTGGACACTGACGAGGGCACGGCAAAGCAATAAAAACAGTTTATCTGTATAAAGAGTAATTAGTACATAGTTTAATTACGGGCGGCTGGTGATTCGGGGGAAATCTTGGCTTGGTTCCTGCAATTAAAACGGGCTTAACTGTGGCCGGTGGGGGCTCTATCCAATTACTGAGAGGCTGGCGCAAGTCATAATATTACGACATGATTATGGCTCACACAAAAAACTAGAGTACGTCTGAGAGCTCAAAAATGACCCCACGTGTATTGTGCCGCGAGCGACTCAACTACATAGCGCACAACTTGACAACCTCAAACATTGTAAAGCCGCGCAAGATAATAAAATTTTATTTTAGTCAATCAAAACATTTAGTAACCAATAACATTTGTTTTTTAAGTAATAACAAAAAAATTGTAATAATTCAGGGTCCACGTATTTACTGTACACGTATCATCAAGTTGTATGTGTTTTGTACTTGGTTGTAAATACATAAATAGAAATTCAAAGGTTGCCTGGCAGTGGGGCACAGTAAGCTCACAATAAAATCATAATATGTTACTTACTCGTAGTAAAATTATTTGTATAAAATTCCTTCTTGGAAATCACTCTAAAACTCCGTCAGCTCGCGACTTGCACCGCTTTTCTCCAGGCAGCCGCTAGTTTTGCATGTTCAGGTAAATACAGTTTGGAAAAAACATTACTCTACCCGCAATTAGACTGGTCTCTTAATGCGACAGTTCTCGTACCGTACTTTACTTCAAGGGCCAATTTGAATAAAATGTCCATTTTGCGGAACATCTGCATGTTGACTTTGAAAAATGTTTAGCTTTTTTCAGTTATTCTTTGCAGTGTTAAGGTCGATGCTACATGAGTTCTACACACAAAAAGAAAGTTATTGTATCAAGGAATATCATTATTTTTGATTTTTGATAAAATTAAACACAAAAATATCTTCATCCATGAAATAAAATGTCTTAATTTTAAAAATCTTGAACCAAGAATTATTTTCAACTATAGTATATTATTGTATTATACTTTTTTTTGCATTTCATATGTGCAATCAAAGAACTTGATTTCTGTATCATTTCGTACCTTGATCAGTGACTATCACTTTTAAATCCGCTCAAAGAAAAGATCGTACTCCCATTTAAAAAGTGGGCAACGCATTTGCAACCCCTCTGGTGTTGCAGAAGTCCATGATGGCAGTAATTGCTTACCATCAGGCGATTTGTCTGCTGACATACAGTCAACAAGAACATATATTCAAGATCTTGGAACGAATTTTAAATAACCGTATTCAATCGCTTACGACAGTATCTTCGAACCAGTTTGCATTCACACCCTCAAAATCCACCGCCTACGCCATATAACATGTCCGAATAATAACCGACATGTACCGCTTAAACAAACATCTGCATTTTTTATTTTACCGATCTTGAAAAAGTGATCGACCGGGTACGGCGTAGACTTGTATGGCAAGCGCTTAGGGCACAACTCCTATCTGAAATTTACGTACAACTTATACATAACAATTATCACAATTCATTTACGAGATTGAAAATCCCAGCAGGCCTCAGCCAAGCGTTCGAGGTAAGAGTAGGAGTTCAACAAGGTTCGACAATTAGTCCGCTACTTTTCAACCTGGTCATTGATCATATAACCAAAGAAATCCAAGCTCCGTTGCCGATGAAATGAATCTCTAGTACGCGGACAACATAACACTCATGGCTAACACAGCAAGCGAAATGCAGGACACTCTACATTTCTAGGCTAATGCCCTAAAACAAGCGAGTCTCGAGTCAGTCGAACCAAAACTGAACACTTGCAATGTAGGTTCACTGGAAAACACCAACAATCAACTGTCTGCTACCCCGATTTGAAACCGATGTCAAAATTTACACATTTCAAGTACCTGGGATAAGTTATCTCAGAAGATAGAGGAATGTTGGCTGGCAAAAGTCGCGCACGCTGTCTGGAGTACTGCATGACTTTGGACTAAAGAAAAGGTCTTTATACCAGATTGTTGTTAGACTAGCGCTAGCGCTGCTTTATGGATCGGAGTGCTAGCCTATGAAGAAACTAACGTGCAAAATCTTCATACAGCCGAAATGAAGATGCTTATGTGGTCCGGAGGGGTCACACGGCTTGTTAAAGTCAGAAGTGAGTACATTCGTGGCAGTTTAAATTCACAGAAAACCGAATCAGGTGGTACGGGCTGAAAAGTACGTTGCTAAAAAAACTCTTAACCTGACGGAGAAAGAGAGAGGCCAGGGATGCCTGCCGTCAACACGTATGAAGCGAGTTTTACAACACGTGAAGTAAAACAATTGCCGAAACCCGGTATTGAACCGGGGACCTTTAGATCTGCTATCTAACGCTCTCCTCAGCTTGGTGTTCGAGTGCCCCATCACCAAATACAACGGACCTGCTGAAGATTTAAAAAACCTAACGAAGAATGCCAATTTATATCTGCATAATTGTACATTTTGAATACTTACTGTAATTTTTTTTAACCAGTGTGTAACCGCCATACGATAAATAAATAAATCCTCAGCTGAAATATTTTAGAAGTGCATTATGTTAACGTACTTAAGTGACTCAAACTCAAAATAATGCAATATTTTGCTTGAATAAACTTGCAAAATGTTTCTTACAGTTTGATTTATTAACAATAATATATGGGTCTTGATTGTAAATAATTACGCAGGACACGATTGGTGATAAGATACAAGACCTGGTGAACTGCAATGTTCGTATCTATTCCGATTTGTTGTAGTTCAAGTTCAAGTTAAACAAGGTCACACCAGCCGGCAATATGTGTATTAAATAGGTGGCAAGTCACCTAAGCCCGCCAGGGCGTAACTTGAAACTTTAGTAAAAGCGTTCGGGCGTTGCACGTTGGATTTAAACCACGGTTTCTTGAAAGCGACCCTGGGGCTGCTACAGTGGTGCTTTAACCAACTTTAAAAATGGAGGGTCTTTAAGCATACTCTTGCTCTACCTTCAATTAAGATATTATTCTCGAAAAGCCAAATGAGTATTTTGCTTGATACCTTACTTACTTCGTAATTTAAAAAAATGCCTGATAAATTGATGAAAATGACGTATAGAGGAAATAATTTCAATAAACCTGCTTCTATTTTTATTGTGTTTAATTTTAAGTAAGTATGCACTACCCATTTGTTCCGAGATTCTCATCTGTCTTGTTTGCTTGATTGCTGCAAAAAGCGTCGATTAGGTAATTTTTATAGAGTTTTATATTAACATTTGGGGCAGGGCAGTATAGGAGTCTGCAACATTACTAACGGCAGTATTGCAGTGCGACATTACTGCCGACTACATTACGGAGTTGTGCAATAAAGAGGATTTGTATTGTATTGTAAACGTATGTTGCACGTCGCACTTAACCATAAGATCAACCCGCACCCACACCACAGCAGCCCGCTACATAGACAACTGTTAATTTTAGGTAATTAAGTGATAATTTTACTTTAATTCGTTATAAGTAAGGTTTTCAACACATGAAATTGGAATTTTTGTAAAAAATAAAATGAAAAACGATTTTCGTATATTGGTGTGTCCTACCTGTGCGATGGTTCCTACCTAGCCGACAGGTGTTGAACTGACTGTCCTGAGGGACTTACACGCACATTGATGCGTATTCATATATCATGTGCACATAGACACTAACGGCCCAATTCAAACAAAGCTTATAAGATGTCACAGCGAAACGATACCGATCTGACAGTGTTAAAAGTGACATTTCTTCAAACAAGAACATTTGACACTGAGAGATCGGCATCATATCGCTATGACATCTTATAATCATATTCGAAGTGGGCCGTGAAGCGATTTCCGTACTGTAACGTATCCGCCCTGTGACACTATCCTACTCCAATGAATCCGACACTGTGAGCAAGCCGGGAGTCAGCGCTCGACAATGTGTTATGACGCCCCGTTATCTAGTCGTTGCCAACGACATTCTCTTGCTTACGACCGCATTTTTGCACCACCCGCCTTTTTACTTACTGTAAAATATCTACTAACTTATTTTATGACTAGACATCTTACCACAAGGACACAGATTGAGCTAGAGCTAAAGCAAGAACACTCAGTAGTATGGAAGTCGATAAAACTTATATGAAACTTTTTTTTAGAATTTTTAAATACATTTTAGGGGTCGCTATTAAATAAATAATAATAATAATAATAATTCAGCCTATATACGTCCCACTGCTGGGCACAGGCCTCCTCTCATGTGCGAGAGGGCTCGGGCTATAGTCCCCACGCTAGCCCAATGCGGATTGGGGACTTCACATACACCTTTGAATTTCTTCGCAGATGTATGCAGGTTTCCTCACGATGTTTTCCTTCACCGAAAAGCTAGTGGTAAATATCAAATGATCGGGTCGCTATTGCACTTTGAAAATTGGGACCCTCCATACTACTCCATACAAAAATAGAAGGCCCCACAACAATTTTTCTTCGAGTCAAGGTGTATTAATGTGCAACATAATATAAAATAACGCCGCTTTTTTTAAATTATATTTTTCTTTTCTTTGGTTTCTAAGACTTATTGTTGTACTGATTTTGAGGTGGGTCCATACTTTCCGATTCTATAAACAGAAATAAAAAATATAAAAAAGGTATTGTTACTATATTATAAACTAAATTAGACATTAATATCTACACTTTGAATCGTCGTTCCACAACTAAAAATTGAAAAAAAAAATCTTTAAAAAAAAAACATATTGTATGGAGGGTCCAAATTATCAAAATGCATTAGCGACCCCTAAAATGTACTAAAATATTCTGAAAAAAAAAATACATTGCTATATTAGTGGTAGATTTAACATTAAGCGGGTGCCCCGTAGAACAATATAACTTCGTCAAATTAGGACCACCCTACCAACTATGTAAGGACCATAGAACAACTCAAATATGTGTAAATATCATTTGAAAGATGCAGCTCTGAAGTAAAAAAATCATAAATAGAAGAACCGGACAAGTTTGCGAGTCGGACTTGGCCACTGAGAGTTCCATACTTTTTAGTATTTGTTGTTATAGCGGAACAAAAATACATCATCTGAGAAAATTTCAACTGTCTCGCTATCACGGTTCATGAGATACAGCCTGATGACAGACGGACAGACAGACAGACAGACAGACGGACGGACGGACAGCGGAGTCTTAGTAATAGGCCCCGTTTTACCCTTTGGGTATGGAACCCTAAAAACTGATACAAACCCGGAAACAACATTAGTAGGTACCTATCGATACTTATTATAATCGAACTTTTGCTTTCTGACCATAGATGTAGTATTTGAAACATAGTGGTAGGTGGTTTAACGGCACGTAATTAATTAACTGCATCGATTCGGCTGACGCTCAGATATAGTACAAAAATACATTCAAAAGTTTACCAATCACAAGTAACTTAATAAAGACTGTCCAGACAATCTTTAAATTAAGTTGCCATCCATGCTGGGCAACAAGGGTCATAAAAGTTAGAAATGTAATATAAAAATATATGATTAACACAGAATATATGAATATTAATAAGATTGAAACCTAGCTAATATGAATCTATAACCACAAAAAGAAATGCAATAGGGTTGTTTCCATCTACAAATCTGGACCTGTAATGACCATATTTTTGTAAATATTGAATTTAAAATATCTTTTGGCACACGTCACGTGACCAAAATCGAAACGTCTTTGAAGATTCTGATGACGTCACAACTCTCTGATTGACACTGTTGACAGTTAGGCGATAAACAACAAATGACAAATGTCAGTTGACAGCTCGTATCTTCTACGTGTGTATGTAGTTATGTGTCAAACCGTAAAATGTGACGTCACACAATTTTCAAAGAGCGTTTTGGGCGCGAAAGCATCCGTCAAAATATATTTTGTTAATTTAACATATTTAAAGCCGTTTTTAGAACAAAAGTTGAATTTTAGGGCAACTTTTAGTTAATATAGAACGTAATACAAGCGTTTCATAAAATTGGAAACAACCCTATTAAAAAAAATGCATAAAAAAATTGCAAGAAAAGAATTGCAATCTGATTCGAATTCAGATTCCCTTTGGGACCGTAGGTTAGAATCCTATCGGCTGCGCCATGTAAAGTATTAGGAATTGAACAATGAAAACACCTCAGGTGATATTAGACTGATTTATTATTTTCTTCCATGCTGCTGCAACCAGGGTAGGTAGGGTAGGGTAACTACATCCTAATCTACCCTCATATAAATACTGCCAGCAAGGTAACTATCAGTCTTTACTATTTAGCGTCTCTGGTTTAGCGTATAACGCTAATTTTCAACTCATTCACGGAAATGAACGCGATACGTAAACGAACATCCATTCATTCGTCCATTCATTAACTCACTTTGCGATCCTATTTCATATCCGAGCGATAAGCTTCTGAAAAGAAACAGTTAGACCGAACCGAAAGAACCTTTTCAATTAAATTGAAAAGTTCGTTTCAGCTTTGTAAATTTGTAATTGACATTACGTCTGCCTCGAAAAATATGATTAAAAATTATTTCTTAATAAAACTGGCCTTCGCTTTAATTACAAAAATGTACGATTAAGTGTGAGGTATTTTTATTAGTTATTTATTTGCAATATCTAACGGTTATTGATAATCGTTGAAGGAGTTAAATGTAGGTTAAGATTACACCTAGAGTGTATTAAATATATCTCAGATGTCCGTTATAAGCGTCACCCCCTACAATCACAGAATGTTTTTATCACACTTGCTCCAAAGAGTTCTTATTTCATGCAGGCATACCTACGGACAAAGGTTGTTCCCGCAGGAGTTAGGAATTGTGAAAAAAAAACTCCCGTGGCAGTTATAGCTTTTTTTTAAACTGTGTTACTAATTCATACGAACCAAGTGGGTATAAATAATTTTACAAAAGTATTTAAAAAAGTAGTAAGTATGTCAGTATTTAAAAAAAAATACTGACGTTTATAATTTATTTTCTGCGCATTATCGTGGATTACACGAACATAGTTACGACTGTTTAAGGTTACATTTCAATTGCAATTACGGCAGCGAAGATCGATTGACAATATTATTAAATATAAACAGGGGTCGGACAAAAAGTGCGAATGACGTCAAACCACTTATAGGATGATTTCAAATAGTATTTTTGATTTTCATAAACAATTATCACGTATCATTTATCAATCTCTTTATTGACCTCTTTATTAAACGATATCGCCACTTGAAATGAGTAAGTACGTTTTTGACTGATACATTGTCAATCAGATGAACAGTCAGCGTCAAATACTTCGTAGCAGTCAAAGTGGCCAAATAGTTCGGTACACCATACTAAATATATGGTGTACCGAACTATTTGGCTACTTTGACTGCTACGAAGTATTTGACGCTGACTGAACAATAAATTGACTTCGTTATTGTTTAGCTATTGTATCCTCACGATTATATTTAGCTAAAATTTATATTTACTAATATATAAGAAAACGCTCTAAAATGTCATCTTTACTCGAATATTGTGGCAATTTTCCGTTTTTGGAGGTACGTGACAAACACGTATACTGCTAATCTTACCTACTGTTCCCACTTTTGACTATTAAACCTATTTATCTGAGGATCCCACAGACTTGTTCTAACTAATTTCAAATAATTATACCTTATGGTAACAAGTTTCGTGAAATTTATTTTATTCACTACATCACCCTACCACCTGTATTATTAATTCCATGGATTTATTTACGATTATTTTGTTACTTCATTAATACTACTTTGTTACTACATGTCACACGGAAGTTTAAATACAAACTCAAACATCATCCTGTGTGCAAGATTAAGTACGTCATTTTTACGTCATCCGCACTTTTTGTCCGACCCCTGAATATAAACAACAACAACGCAATTTAATTGAGTGACATCGTAGTCGCTTCGCTATTGCAGTTACGCAGTAACAGCTACGCTGCTGCGGTTGCCATCTGAATCCAACCTTTATCCGAAAACTGACGGCTTTATTGCTTGTTATATACTCAAACCTGATTGTTTTATAATTGTAAAACGTTTAACCTAATAAACGTTCATTTTTTTTCTTCATTTTCAAAATAGCAGTGTGGCTACCACCAGTTCGTCATATAAGTGCGAGCGAGATGTATAGAAAGTAATTACGTTCTTGATAGCGTATATGTTAGTTTTGACACTGTCAGTGACTCATGGTAAGGTAAAGATGTAGAGGGCGATTTTCGAATTTAGAGCGATCGACATCGTCACTCGAAAATCAGTGCAAAACGGCGAAATGCTATTTTTGAAATACGAGCGATAGAAATTAGGCATAAGAGAATGGTTGATACTTATGACGCGTAGTCTCATCCGTTACTTATAATGCTGACTGAGTAAACGGTTTATTAATTTCAGTTCACTACGCAGGCAAAGTCACGAGCAGTGGCTAGTTATTTTCGGGGTCAAGAGGCGAGACAGGCAAGACAAACTGTTTATGAACAGATAAGCTAATCGATGACCTGTACCGGAACTTAGCCGTTGCTACGTTAATTTGTCCATTAATTAAATCAAAAGTGATTGATCGTTCCGCCAGTCCGCCACCGTGCGCCAATATTGACGAATCATCGATAGCCGTCGTTGCGCGCATGACCCTAAAATACTAAGGACGTAGTTTCGCTAAAACACAACTAGGATTCCATCATCCACCAATTTCCTAGTATTTACGCGTGACACACACACATTGACAGTTATCTCTATGGCCTCATCCACCAATCTGTCGTCAGTCGAATTCAAACGTCAGTGCATTAATTGTTTGAAGAAACAAATTAAATGCGTGGTCAAATGTTGCAAAAAATATACCGATTGAAAGAAAAAAAGAGGACTACTTTTCATAAATAAAAGTTAGTCAATTATCATGTTACCTTTCGTAAAATACGATATGAATCCATGAAGTTGTACCTAAAGTGGACGGTGCTCCCACTTTTTTTGCCATACTAAATTGAACCTTATCACCGAGCTAGAAAGGTGTTCGTACCAAACTAGAGAAAATGTACTCAATCCGCCTAGGTATACATTCGTGACACGCACACATTGAAATCGTCCGCCATTGCAGTGTCACAGCTAGTAGTCAGTGGCGCGGCCTCTGTCAAATTGTTCCTCTATGGTTGCGCGCATTTATTATTAGCTATAAGTTGAAAAATGAAAAACTCTTCAACCAAAATACTTTCTAAGAATCTATACATCTATCTATACATATAATAAAGCTGAAGGGGCTCGAAAGTCTGTACATGGAAGATATTCGAAAAAAAATAGGCTGGGGATACTAAGAATCGTTCACAGAACACGTTCCAACAGTTTTTAGAATTTTTGTCTGTTTGTCTGTTTCTCTGTTTGTCTGTTTATTTGACCTCGCATCACGTGAAAACGGCTGAACGGATTTTGATGCAAACTTTACTAATCTGTCGAGAAAATACCCGGCCAAGTTATAGGCTATAAAAATTCAACCCCTAGAAGGGGGGGTAGCCACTACACTCGATTGAGTTAAGTTTGCACCTGAATCTTATGGCGCTACTTAGGAAGGAGGCGCAAACTTTTACAACAAATATGTGCTATGAGTATCGAGTACCCTGCTAAACTAGCAGATATGGTGCTGAAATTAAGCCACCGAGGAAGCATTTTGCCAAATTAACTCTAAAGTTAGAAGAGGGGGGTACGGATATCAATTCAATTTCAATTGTGTTGATGTAATAATACAACGAAATTAAACGACAGTAAATTAATTGCCATACATAGTGCTATCTTTTGGGAAACTGAGTAAAAATTTAGTAATCAAGTAAACTAATAATTTTTAAGAAAAAAAAACCGACTTCAATGAGGTAGACCGGTCAAAGAACGATTATTATTGATTTTTGATTTCATATAATTAAATTAAAAAGACAGCGTCCTACGCCTAATTATGTAGAAAAGGAGGTAACATGTTTTTTTTGTCACTGCACCCACCTTGACACATTTCAGATTTGTCCTATGGTTGACTGGTAAGATACCCGCAATAGGGTATTCGACTGTATTTAAGATAAATTATTTCACACCATGCATGAAATAAAGCACCAGATAATTAAGTATTAAAAAAAACTAAATAGGATAGAAATATAAAATTTAAAGACACAGAAAACCTAACTACTTGACAAACATGCACAGAGAACAAATTGCCAAACGTGAACTATGCATCGTTGAAGAGTTCCATTCTGTTCATCATGAAAAGTTCCACTTCATCAAATGTCACTTCTACAAATGTAAATACTTGATTTGTTGATGAAAATAGAAAAATCACTATATGTAAGCCTTTCACATTTGAAGAGTTCCCTCGATTCCTCATGGACCCCATCATCAGAACTCGAACTTGACAAAAATTTGTCTTGAAAATCTAATTTACTTAACAAACACAGCGAAGACGACAAATCGCCAAACGTGTACTGTGTATCGTTGAAGAGTTCCATTCTGATCATCATCAGAAGTTCCACTTCATCAAATGTCACTTTTAAAATGTAAATGCTAGATTTGTTAAAGAAAATACAAAAATCATTATATTTATGACTTTAATATTTGAAGAGTTCCCTCGATTCTCCTCCTTTTGAAATCTCGAAGTCTGTTAAAAATGAGTTTACTTATATAGTTAAGTAGTGGCAAAATCAACACACATATCAACACGCGTATAACTGCATAATTATTTAAAAAAATATTTTGTCCGTCATGAATTATACCTAATCGTAATTTTATCGTATCCATATTCATACGTATCGCCTCTTTTAAGCACTTAATAATGGCTACGAAGGTGGGTATTATGAAAAAAAAAATCCTCTGATGTTTGCGGTGTAAATGTCAAACGATTTGGGACTTGCATTTTATACGCGTTAAAATGCTCCATACTCACGCCCATAGAGGAACGGTCCATGCTCACGCAGAAAAATGAGCAGGCGGAAATCGAAGGTGAACATGTAGTATATAATTCCATTAACACTGTCTTGGATGAAGGCAATGTCACAACATAACTATGGAACTCTACCGGGTGGTAGAGTTCCTTAGTTCCTTAGCTCATTGAGTGCTTCAGGACTCCCAGCACACACATTAACCCTGAAAGTTGGAGTTCCTATCATGCTTCTTCGGAATTTGTCGCCTCCGAAGTTATGCAACGGAACCCAGCTAAAAGTAGTGCAGCTGCAGCGAAACCTCATTGAGGGGCAGATCCTGACGGGGTGCGGCCCCGCAGAAGTCGTGTTCATCCCGCGCATCCCCCTCATCCTGAGCAATTTTCCGTTCCACTTCAAGCGCCTACAGTTCTCCGTGAGCGTCTGCTTCGCCATGAACAGCAACAAGTCGCAGAGGCAGACGCTGCGCGCCGCTGGCGTGGACCTGCGCACGGGCTGCTTCTCGCACGGGCAGCTCTACATGGCGTGCTCGCGCGTTACCAGCTGCACGGAGCTATTCGTGCTGATGCCCGCCGGGGAGACTCGTAATGTGGTGTACAAATAAATATTGTAAAATGTCAATGTTATGTAAATATACTATTACATACCTAATTATTAGTATGTAACTGTAGATATAATTATATGTATACATTTAGTTGTGCATACATAAACATAACTGTAAACAAAATGTAAATACTCGGCCTCAAGTTTTTGATATCTACGAGTATTCTGCTTTCCTCTAATCCTACTTCTAACTAATAGGTATTACACCTAAATTCGATAGTGTTCGGAAGTATGGATTTCTATGGGTATATTTCTTACCTTTTCATGCTTAGACTGATTGGTCTGGAGCACCGATTTGGATGATATTTTCCATGGACATGATTTGGATAGGTACAGTCAAGGACGTAAAAAATAATACAAAAGTGGAACTGTATTGTCCGATATACATCTACTACTCTATGTCGTATAAATCACGTCAAAAATTTGAATAAGGACGAATTTGAAAAAAATAACAATTGATTTTGGAGTGTAGTTTTATTAAGTGGTACCTAATTGTAAAATATTTTATCTAGACTACAGTCCTCTAGCGTATCCATCTGTCAACTTTAGTTCAAGTTCCACCTCCAGGGGAGAGGCAGAGAAATTAGCGGTGAATGAGCCGGTTACTGACACAGACCGAATACCACGCGGGCGGAGCCGCGGGCACAGCTAGTATAATATATTTTAAAATGAAAGTAAAAGTAAAGGTGACGTTCGGATGTCAGCAGCAGCTGTATTACTATTGCAGCGTCTTTGTTGCCGCCACTGTGTCTTCTTCTTCCCAGCGTTTGCCCCGACTTATTGCCACGGCTCATGGGAGCCTAGGTTCCGCTTTTCAACAAATCCCAAGAATTGGCGTAGGCAATAGTTTTTACGAAAGCGACTGCCATTTGACTTTCCAATCCATAGGCTAGTTTACCACTAACCCTTATTGGGATTAGTCCGGTTTCCTCACAATGTTTTCCTTCGCCGAAAAGCGAGTGGTAAATATCAAATGTTCCGAAACACACATTGGTACGAGCCGGGATTTGAAACCGTGTTGAAACCGCGATCCGGATCGCAAGTCGTACGCTCTTACCGCTAGGCCGGCCACCAGTACTTTTTCTAATGCTTTCTAAGAATATATTTTAAAACGAAAGTAAAAGTAAAGGTGACTTTCGGATGTTAACTGTAGTATTACTGTTGCGACATCCTTGTTGCCGCCACTAGATAGATCGTGTAATTCACAAAGCCGCGCGCCTTGACTCGTATTGCCATATTATTAAAGGTTAGATTTGACAAATCTGCGCGTCATCGTGGATGACACGGACTATATCTGTCATGATAAAATAAGTGGAGATTAGTGGGTTTTTATGTAATATATAAACACCGGCCTTTTACAGTTTAAAAGGAGCACAAATATCCGGTGGGGAACAAAGTAGGCACATGTCACGGTAAAGGTTGGAACTTTGCCTTTGCAAATTAGTGCCAAATGAATATCCAATCAAGTTATTTGTCCGTACATCCCGTCGCGGTTGAATTTACGACTAGAACTCGCTTGGATGACCAACATGGATGGATTATATCCAACGGTTACACCAGAATTTGTAGCTTGTAAAATAAAAGGCGAGTGAACTCCACGTTATACGAGTATTACTTCATTCATTTTTAAGCAAGCTTTTATATTACCTACCCATTTTATACATCAAATGCAAAGAATAAGTAACGTGTAGCATATTCATACAGAACGGACACGCTCCAACCCACGTAGGGTTACCAGACGGGAATTTTGGCTATTTGTCAGGAATTTTGGCCGTTTGTCGGGAATTTTGGCCGTTTGTCAGAGATTTTTGCCGTTTATCAGGAATTTTGGCCGTTTATCTGGAATTTCGGCCGTTTTTTCAGGAATGCGGCCTTGCCAGGAATTTAATGAATTAATAGATTTTTTTATAATGTACCGTTTTATATGCCTTCGCGCCGCTTTGCCGCGACGTCGCTATCGCTAGGGACCCTGGTATGGGAATATCTACATATTGACAGAATTTCAGTTCGATTAGTAACACGATGATGGACAGTTCAAAATGCGGGTGCAATGCGTCATGTATTATGCATAATATGTCAGACATAATAGACATGCAACTACATCATATCCGAACAAGGTGCCTAGCTAAGATGCCAATCGTTTACGCTACGACAACGAAACGCTATCTGTCTCTTTATCACACTAATTGATAAATATCACTAAAAGGTCGATTCAATAAATGCTATAAATATTGATTGAAGCTTTTACGATTTTTACATATGACTGGATAAGTAGGGGTAGTTCGAAAAACTCGCGCAGTCAGATGATATTGATGTCAACTCGATCCAGTCATTCTTCGAGACCACGAGAACAATCGGCCCGATTCGAACTTTAAGATAAGTCAAGCATTTGCTAAAGATACGATATGGATTAGATATGTCGGTTTCAAAAGTGACGTTTCTTCAAACAAAAACGTCACTTTTGACGCTGAATATCCAATCCATATCGTATCTTTAGAATTTTTTTGACGTATCTTAAAGTTTGAATCGGGCCGAATGTCGTCTTTAAAATATCGGAGGTAACTTTAAAGCTTAATTATATGCGATTAATTCCCGTTTAAATAAGTACTAAAACGCCCTATATTTCAAAACAGGTTTATGAATCATAAACTGAAATAGATGTCACATAATAAAGAAACCTGGTCACTTTTTCTTTATGACAGTTTATAATTTGTAAAAAAATACGTACTTTATAATAAAAAAGGTTTCAAAATAGTTAATAGTCGCGCAACTCATATTTGAATTGACCCGGAACAGACTAATCCCTAGCATCCGATATTTTTTACCGCGGTTCAATAAACCACGATGTGCTGCGGCTTTTGCATGTGTGATTTTTACTTCGGCGCTGCGTATAATTTAATTAAAAACTTCATTCAATTTCGTCCCTTTGTTGGTTTTTATTGTACTGCTGACGGGGTAAATCTTTTATACAAGTGGAACAAACGTATTGACTCCACGGATTACTGGTCAGATTGATAGTTATTGGACGCCACAGTATGTTACACGAAATATAAATTGAGCCAATTGGTCATAAAACTTTATATTTATGAAAGGACTAAAAGAGGTGTGAAGTGCTTTGCCGTGCGCCTGGTCCATATAGTGGTTATAATTTGTTATGATACGTTAATGTCTTTACTTTGAAATGAATGTTTCTTTACATAAATCTTTTATTTGTTTAAACAAAATACTTCGAATTAAAAAGGTGGAATGAAAAGGCCGATGAATCGGCTCACTTTATTTTTAGCCTAATAAACTTTCGTGGTCTTAATTTAAACTGCAACATACAATAACGATATATGTATATGATGAAGGAATTTCATATACACAAAGGTGACATTCAGATGAAGACTGCGTGGGGGATACTGTCGCTGTGTGTTTATATCCCAGACCAACACTGTTATCCATTTTCACCCCACGGGCAATGGAGAATTTCGGAAAGAAAGTGTTTTGTTTTTAAAAATAAATATATTTGTTGATTAGTTAACACAATAAACACTACTCATTGTATACACGCCCTAATGTGAAGGCCATTTTATTCTTATCCCGCAGCCACACTTCGCCATGTTGACCATATTTCGTCTGACAACAAAATTAGGAAATGCAGAACTGTCATCAATTTTCATGTTACCTACTAATAATGTTTTATGGAGTTTTAAAAGTTCCGGAATAAAGTTACTGTTTTTTTAAAATATAGAATAAAAAATATTTATAGAAATATTGAATTGAACTGAAGAAAGGTTTGTTACGAGCAAAGAATTATTAATGTCACGAAGAATCATTCTGCTGTCGCGGACGCCACACGCAAAGGTTACTGACAGACGATGCAATTGAAATTGATGCTAACAGTGTATGGATGTAATACATAGTTAAGACCGTTTTCCATTGATTGCGTTGTAACTAGCTGGTCCGATCTAGAATATTCAAGTGCGTTGTCGAGAATACATTGGTGCCTAGATAGATCGATGCAGGATACCGGTAGTTTTCAATCTGTGGGTGCGACCTCTTGGGAAGCCTTTACCTTTACACGGGGCGTGGCGAAGCGTTAGTAGAGAAAAAGACAATTTAGGCTACACAGTTTTTAACTTTTTATATATCAAAATCTTTGTCACGACCTAATTTAAGTGTTACAATATGATATGTTAACGGTACCAATCATGGGATATTTAAGAGAAAATTTGGAGTATTTTTGATATTTCACCGACATCTGTAAAATTTCTACCGCTTTATGCTTTAAAGGTTGGATGTCCAATTTGTCCTTTATGTTTTCTATATATTAAATGAAAGCTACTTATTATTAACCAATTAAAACTATGTTTTTTTGCTCCAGGCATACGATGTATGGCGCCATTAATTTCAAATTAACAAATGTCAATGAAATATTAAACTTAAGCAGCTCTTTGGCTCTTTTTTATGGTAAAATGTTGCCAGCTATTAAAAACTGATGGTAAATAGTCGTTTTACGGGATTTGTCCATACCATCCCATTACTGGTGCCAGTTCCATTATAGGGGTGTTTACTATATTATTGATGGTCTATTTTAACGCGGCATAACTATATATCTACATACGAACAACAATATAATAATTATAATAAAAATTACATTTCAAATGTGAAAGCTAATTTTGGAGCAAATTAGGCAGATTACTGTTAGGAATATACATTTAATTATTATAGATAATTAACGTATCTTGAATCAATGCAGTCTGCATTAATGCTACAATGCTTTGAGCGTTTCTTTTTTCTGCCTGTTTTAAGTGAACTTTTTTACCACTTTTGGGTTATTTCTAGTCAAGATCACGAGCCCTTTTCATCCTTATAGAAAAAAGAAATGCCCTCAAATTTCCATACATTTTTCAAACTTCTCTTTTGGTTACCGCCATATAAAATATATGGGGAAATTGTTACTAAATAGGAAAAATCTCTGGGATATTTTTTTACCGCATTAAGCGAAAGAGCTCATGATTCTGAGATTTCTGACTCGAAAAACACAATTTTTTAAGCAAAGTTAATGAAAGTGGCATTGTTTTTAAGAAACACTCCTTCGTTTGGAAAGTTACGTGAACGCATTGTTACCGCAGCATTATTGTAGTAGCGGGAAACAGGCGATACGTTTATCAGAATGTTCTGACCAAATATGACCTATCAAAGACGCAGGGAGCGCGAAATGTTATAAACGGACCATTTTCATTGACTATTTATTTGATTTACCTTAAAAAAAAATTAAAACAGAGGCGTATTTAAAAGTTTTGGCGCCCCGGGCAAGTTTGATTCTCCGCCCCATTAAGTGATGATAATCTATTTTATTTACGGAAAAAAGCCTGTTTTGCCGCTTCTTGCCCCCGGGTCATGGCCCCTTGGCCCTAGGGTAAAAACACTCTTGTTTGCCGGTATGGCATAAATTCCGAAATTCCAAAATTGAAGGCCGATATCGGATTTCAATACCGGTATTAAGAATCGTCCGATATTGAATGACCTATGCACCAGCAACGCTGCTGCAGTCGGAATCAGAATGTACCTAACCTTTATGGTTAACATTCAATCGCAACTTCGCAACCAGTATAGTCTCAATCTTATACACCAAAACAAGTCTAAGCTGAATTGAAATATATAGAATCGCATGTTGCATATAAATACCGCGTTCTTATAAAGTCTTATATTTTAAAACACGTTGCATACATAGGTATAGTTACGAATGAATGTTTTTCACTACTAAAAACAGAAGAACCGTATTAAATCGGAACCATTTGAACGTGTGCGGCGCTACCCGATCGGTTCAAAGTTACATCAGATACGGTTCAACGGTTCATTGCACTTTATACGAGGGAGACTAATCTTCTAGCAATCGCATTTTCGCAGTTGAGTAAGCATTTATTAGACAACTATGGATTAAACAAAAACATTATGGATTGTAGACAATTCGAAAAGAGTTGCTAGATTTAGGGCCAGTTGCGCCAACGAATATTGACCATTGACTTATATATTGCTTCATAAAGACGGGCCATACGGGTACCAAGAATGGAGCCAAATGCACGAATGTGAGACAGTGAGCAGTCTATCGTTACGCTAGCGTCACTTTTGTTTTCTCTTTTTTGCCACATATTTTGACTAAGGTGAAGAGTTTGTGAAGTAACTGCTTCTAGAGTTAGAAGCTTGTCTAACATCGGATAACTTTTTGACATTTTTAGGGTTCCGTACCTCGAAAGGAAAAAACAGAACCCTTATAGGATCACTTTGTTGTCCATCCGTCCGTCTGTCTGTCTGTCAAGACCCTTTTTCTCAGGAACGCGTGGAGGTATCAAGCTGTAATTTATATCAAATACTCAAATCTACTGTCCCTTTGAGCTGTGAAAAAATCTAACTTGTAAGCCAACGCAATCAAAAGATACAGCCGTTTATGCCGCAAATTTTCGACACTCGCAAGGGAATCAAAACCTACAGGGTACTTCCCGTGAACTCAGAATCTTGAAATTTGGTACGAAGCAACGTCTTATAGCACGGATAAAGGAAAAATTGCGAAAACCGTAACCCCCCTTATTCATAAACGTCTACTAAAGTTACGAAGCCGCTAATAATCGTTGTCGTCGTTGGTATAATGGAAAGGGACAAACGTTTATTAGCGGCCTCGTAACTTTAGTAGACGTTTATGAATAAGGACGTTTATAATTTAGTTACATCATATAATAATATATACCTACAGGTTTGTACTGAACCCTCGGTGCGCGAGTCCGTCTCGCACTTGGCCGGTTTACGCTAGTGTGCGTAAAGCACCATACCCAAAGGTATCATTCTGCATTCGTTTCAATTTGGATATAGGTATGTAATTGTATTTCAAAAAACATAATTTGACCGAATCATTCATTGACACCTATGACCTAATGTTGCATTAAAACACTCATAAATAAACATGAATATGAGAGTTTTCAATACCTGTGTATAAGTATTTTATAATACATTTTAAGCCAAACTCTTATACTTTACCTATAAATTATTTGTTATCAAAAGTTTATTTTTTTCTATTTGCAAATTAAATAATACCTAATTCATTATAAAAGTGATCGGTACAAATAGAAAATATAAGTTTTATTAGTCTTCAAAATATTTACTTTAGAACGAAATAACAACGAAACGAGTAATTGCAATTACTGACAACTAACTTCAACAAAAATACCTTAAGATAAAATAATTTAAACAAAGATGCCAATTAAGTAAATAAAGATCGTGTCATTCACGAAGACGCGTTGACTTGTATTGTCTTGTTATTAAAGGTTAGATTTGACAAACCTGGGCCCCTTTTCTCGAACGGTATTAGACTAAATATTATTGTCCTCGAACTGGGGCCCATTTCTCAAACGGTAGTATTAGACTAATAATATTAGTCGACGAACTGTCAAATCGTATGGGTTACCATGGCAACACACTAATAATATTAGAGTAATATCGATCGAGAAATGGGCCCCTGTTAAATAGTATGGGTTATCATGGCAAAACACTAATAATATTAGACTAATACCGTTCGAGAAATTGGCCCCTACGCGTCATCCTGGATAACATATATTCCACTACAGTTTCGAGTTTTCTATGAAAACGGCTACTTGAGCCAAAGCTGTAAGTAAGTGTACTAAACTTCCACAATTATTATTTATTTATTATTGCAATTCCTTTACATTGCAAAGCAAATTCATTTTTCAATGTAGGTCGTATTTTTCCTTTGCAATAGACTAACTCACGACTGTAAAAGGCAAGTTAAAAGAACAAAGTTTACCGCCTTTAATTTCAGCATAGTTTAAAGCAAAGTGCAACGCTAACTTCTTAGGTGCGCAAACAAGTAAATAAAGTTCATTACCTTTACTTTAGCCACGTAAAACAACACTGTCCGAATGTATTAGATAGAGTAATTTGTAACACGCTCCATCAAAGTGCTGCTTACGAACACTTTTCTTTTCATGAATCTATTATTAAGTATGGATGGGTGGAGAGGTGACAGAACGGGATAGTCTTATGTATCTCTCAGTAGGAGTAGCAGAGTAAGCGTTATTATTGTTTGTCCTTGTCACAGTCTCTCAATTTTTTATTCCCCACCGTAAATTTAGTATTGTATTATGTTGGGTAACCAATAACCCGATTAAATTACGTAGGTTGTTTTTGGTATGTTGTCACAGTTATCAGGAATTTTAAAATGTGTTTTTAATTTCGTCGCATTGCGTGTGTTCTGTCCCTCACAGACACATGCGATATGGCACACCTATAGGATCCTATCATCTACGATTCTTTTGATTATTCAAACATTATAGTGTCAAAGAAAAATTCGGGTTGCCAGCTGAGTTTTTGTTTGAGCGCCGCGCCGTCGAGCGTGATGAGGAAAGCTGAGGAAAAGCGTAAAATTATAAAAATGTTAAAGGAGTAGCGTACAGAAGCGACTCTTTGATGAATTAACATGAACATACTTGAATCATAACAAGGTTTGTTATATTAGGTTTTTTCTATAATGTTGTTATATGTATTTTGTATTGTTTTTTTTTATATTTACATTTATAATCATACTTGCGCCGGCCCGCGACATCTTCTGCGTGGAATGATATTCCTATGTTCTTCCTCGGGCCTCAAACAATCTTCATACCTCATTTGAATCGGTTCAACGGTTTAAGTATGAAGAGATAGACATAAGAGTTTCTTTGGCATTTAATAATATTAGTAGGGATTAGTAGGGTTGTCTCTTTTTTTTAAGCTATTAGAAAAGATACTGCCTACCGCTGATACGCTACTTTTGATTCCGATTGTCTATTAGGTCTCAATTAGACTATCATAGGAATGATCATATATAAGCGATCCTATCTGACAGTAATCCTACAATATGATCATATACGTAGAATTTGTAAAATAACACCATCATACTCGTAGGTTTGTCGTTTGTCAATGACGTCTGTATGTATTATCACATTTTTATGATAATTGCGACCAGCGGCGTAGCGTATGTGTTTGCCGCCCGGGGCCGATCAGAAATTTGCCGCCCCAATTTATAATCAACATCACTTAGTCAGGTCATAAATTCTGTCACAAAGATTTTTACTGATAAAAAAAATATAGATACAGTTTTGCATTAAGTATTCATTTTTCACCATTACATTACTTCATAACTTCACGAATCGACAAAGTTAAGGAAGTAGTTACTTTTATTTTTATCCCGTTCTTACAAATACATAAGTGAAAATGACAGAATAAGACAAACAATTTTTAATTGAGGCTTGTAGCGCGTTTATGAATAACGCCATAAGATTTTCTGGTAGATGTCGAAAGGGGTAATTTCATAGACCTATGGTAATTTAGTGACATTTATAATTGGACTTAAATTGATGAATAAAGATCGTTTGTATTACAGTTTTGAATGATTTATAGTCAGTTTCACTAGATTTACATTGACCAACATTGGTCAACATTCACAAATACAAAAATTTCAGTCCTTTGATATGTTTGTGTAAAAAACCAGTGGTATCCGAATCAAACACTCGAAGTGACACTGTGAGTTTGCTGGAATAGACCCACAAGTGTGGACGCGACCAGTGGTAAGGTTGAAAGTGAACGCAGCCGACGCGTACGAATGCGGGTAGACCGAGCGCGGTCTACACAACTTTGACTTCACTCCCACCCGCTTCAACCTCGAAAACAATACAAAAGGTAATCAAGGTCCATATCCCGGTCAATACAAGTCTAACGTTGATATGGCTTCCTTGCATCACTGCGGAACCTTAAAAACTCAATTATATACCCTTTCGTTGAAATTAAAAATGCAATTACACTGGAAGTAATTTTCTAACGTAAAAAGATTAAATTAAAGATCGATACTCGTTGTCAAAGAAAGTTCAATTAATAGAAAAACAGTTTCACGGTACCCGGACCTCTTCATAAAGTAAGTCTTCAGCTACCTAATTAAGAAAACTTGGGGAGCAAAAAACTCGGTCTTTCGAAGTCGATAAATTAATTTCATCAAGTCGGACTCCTTTAAGTCACTTTTTTTAATTAGATTCTTTTTTCCGATGGTTATTTAGATATTTATGGTATTTATGTAACAGGAATTCGCCGTTTGCTAAATCATTATTTACTGGAACAAGTTTAAGATGAATAATAACTAGATTTATACTTGGTAATTTGAACTATCGTGTGCTATACCTATTATCATTAAGTGCGCATTGAGGGGTTTAAGTGTTAACGCCCAAGGTGGTAATAAATTTGCTACCATGCGACACACACTGCTTTTCACATCAACTTAAGAGGAAATTATTATGTTTCAATGTATTATTTAAGATAACATAAATTCCTAATAAAATATTGTTATGTATGCATGTTTGTGTGTGTGGCTGCGCCCACCTTAACAGTTACCGCTACAATAAACCAGTGCGATTAGAGCAGCCCGTGGTTTCACTCGTGTCCTCGTACACATCACTGGCGACGAATCGGTTAAATCCCACGTGTTTCGCGATAAAATAAGATGTCTGGTGCTAATTTCGGTGTGTTGGATACCTTTGATCATAACGTTCAAAGTTGGAACAGCTACAAAGGCCGATTACAACAGTATTTTATCGCAAACGATATAGATAATGCGAAAGATGCGACGGGAATAAAAAGACGGGCCATCTTACTAACGGCACTTAAGGAAGAAACGTACAAGCTCACAGCTGATTTAGTCTTGCCAAAGCAACTGGACAGCGTGCCTTATGAAGATATTATAAAACTTCTGGATAACCATTTCACACCCAAGCGGGTTGGATTCGGCGAGCGCCACAAATTCTACGCCGCGGTGCAGCAGGCCGGTGAAACCCATACACAATGGGCCGCACGGCTACGCGGACTCACCGCTTATTGTAGTTTCAGCAACGTGGAAGAGGCATTACGCGATCGGTTTATCATGGGTTTGCTTCCAGGCCTTGAAAAGGAAAAATTGTATGCGCAAAACATCTCCGAGTTGACGCTAGCGAAAGCGGTCGAATTTGCCGAAAATATTCGCTGTGCGCGCGCCGGGGCCACTGCAGCTGGCATTACGCCTTCGTCGGGCGACGTTTACAAAATCGCGTCAAATAAACAACAAAATAAGTCTGACGGGAAAGTGAAGTGTTCAACATGCGGCTATACTAATCATAAAGTGTCGGAGTGTCGGTTCACTAATTACGTATGCAAAAAGTGCAAAGTGAAGGGTCATTTAGGTAGAATGTGCCCTAGTGTTAAATATTTGGATATGAATTACGATGGCGAGGACGACGACGGTAAGTTGTACAATATTCGTTCTGTTAAGGGGAAACCCATGGTCGAAACAGTTTCTATTCAGGGCAAAGACATTCAATTTGAAGTAGATACGGGGGCTGCCGTTTCTGTGATATCCCCAAGTTTTTATAAAACGCATTTCAATAACATTCCATTGTCACCTGCAAATAAAGGCCTGCATGGATATGCGAGTTATAAATTACAGTGCGCGGGTATGCTGCAGTTGCCGATCACGTATTGTGGTGCTACCCATACGTTGGATATATATGTCGTATGTAACGGTTCGGCTCCGCTGCTAGGCAGAGATTTTATTTCTAAGTTTAATTTGGAATTGGCCCCTATTTATTGCAACAATATTAATGCCGTTGAACAAAATTTCCCACAGCTGTTTTCGGACAACTTAGGGTGTTTCAATAAATATCAGGTTAAATTAACTTTAAAAGAAGGTTCTAAGCCTATATTTTTTAAAGCACGCCCTGTAGCTTTCGCCTTGCGGGATAAACTAAGTAAAGAAATCGATAGGTTCGTCGATTTAAACGTCCTTGTTCCCGTAGAACATTCAGAGTACGCTTCTCCAATTGTACCCGTACTAAAGCGTAATGGTTCCGTACGATTGTGCGCGGACTACTCAGTTAGTATTAACAAGCAATTAGTCATTGAACAATATCCCTTGCCGACTGCTAACGAGTTATTTGCCAAGTTACATGGTGGACAGAAGTTTTCTAAACTAGATTTATCCATGGCTTACAATCAGCTGATGTTATGCGAGGAATCTCAGAATTTAACTTGTATAAATACGCATCGCGGATTATTTAAATATACTCGTTTAATTTTTGGGCTTAGTAGTGCTCCGGCAATTTTCCAACGCGCAATGGACGAACTACTCGCGGGTATGGATGGCGTGCTGTGCCTGCTAGATGACGTGCTGGTCACGGGTCGAGACGACCAGGAACACGTGGCCAGGTTAGTTAGTGTCTTACAGAGGTTACAGGACGCAGGCCTAACCTTACAAAAGGAAAAATGTGAATTTTTTAAGAGTGAAGTTAGCTACCTAGGCTATGTAATTAACAAAGACGGGTTGAAAAAATCTGCTGATAAAGTAAAAGCGATTGTTAACGCACCTGTACCTGACAGTGTTAATCAACTTCAATCTTTTTTAGGGTTGGTTAATTATTACAGAAATTTTGTTCCCAGTGCGTCAAGCATTTTAAGCCCCTTGTATGATCTGCTAAAGAAGGGAGTTAAATGGACTTGGACCACCGTTCACGAAGAGGCTTTTAATAAAATCAAAACATGTCTTGCGTCCGATCAAGTGCTGGCGCATTACAATCCTGAAGCCCAGTTAGTTTTGACAGCTGACGCGTCACCGCACGGACTAGGTTGTATCTTGTCGCTAATTGATTCGGATGGCCAGGAAAGACCTATTTCCTATGCGTCACGCACCCTGAATGCCGCTGAGAAGCGATATTCTCAAATTCAAAAGGAAGCCACTGCCCTCGTCTTTGCAGTACGTAGGTTTCATCAGTACCTGTACGGTAGGTCCAAACCCTTCATATTACGATCCGATCACAAACCTTTAATCTCGATATTTGGACCGCACCGGGGAATACCGGAAGTCTCCGCGAATCGCCTACAGAGATATGCTATTTTCCTAAGTAGATACAACTACAAAATAGAATTCGTTCGTAGTGCAGACAATAGCGCGGATTACTTGTCTCGGGCTTGCGCGCCAGAAGGGGACGGGCGGGGGAGCGCGGGGGCAGCAGATACGTGCTGCGAGCCCGGCGCCGCCGCCGCTGCCGCCGCCGCAGAAACGAGCGAGCGTGCAGCATATGTGTGTTTCGTGGTAGAAGGTAGCTTGCCAGTGACACTACAAGAATTACGCGACGAAACACGCAAAGATGTTACTTTGTGTCAGGTAATTAAATATACGCAGGAAGGGTGGCCTAAGAAAATAGATAATTTAAAATTAAAGCCATTCCATTTATGTAATACACAGCTGTCAGTGGAAAATGGATGCTTAATGCGTGGGCATAAGGTCGTCATTCCTGAGAATTTACGGTACAAAGTTTTATCGGAATTACACGCTTCTCATTTAGGGATCGTGAAAACTAAGGCGGAAGCCCGTTCACGGTTCTGGTTCCCAGGAATAGACGAAGCTATCGAAATGTTAATAGGTACTTGCGACATATGTATCCAACTACGGCCGGCACCAGCGCGCGCGCCACTCGCGCATTGGAAATTCCCGCCACAGGCATTTTTCCGATTACATATAGATTTTTGTGGCCCAATAAACGGTCGATCATACTTAGTGATAGTTGACGCTTATACCAAATGGGTGGAAGTGTTTGACATGAATAGTTCAACCACTTCCACCGCTGTCATAGAAAAGCTATACGAATACATGTCTAGATACGGCCTGCCTCACACTATAGTAAGTGACAATGGAACGGCTTTTTGTTCACAGCAATTTGTTGATTTCTGTTCGTTAAATGGTATATCACATGTGACGTCACCCGCCTACCATGCACCTAGCAACGGACAGGCCGAGAGTTACGTCAAAGTATTTAAAAGGGGATTAAAATCTTGTTTACTTTCGAGCACCGGTGTAAAAGATAACAAAATTAAATTACTTAAATATATGTTCGATTATAGAAATTCCATACACTCGACCACAGGGTTTTCGCCTGCACAGCTTGTTTATGGTCGAAAATTAAGATCTCGACTTGATTTGCTGAATCCCGCTATCTTGCCGCCGTCGTCATCGTCTATCGCCTTATCTGATGTCGTTGCAAAAAAACAGTCCTTGCAGAATAATAAACAAAACAGAAAAAGTAAACCAGTTTTTAAGCAAGGTGATGTAGTATTATATAAACAGTTTAAGGGCAATAATAAGTGTGCTTGGGGTAAAGGGATAGTTGTTAAGGAAATAGGACGAGTTTTATATACAATAAAAGACATTTCTTCTAATTTAATGGTAAAAAGGCATACAAATCAACTTATGCCACTGAAAGGGACGATTACCAATCGGAATGCAAATGAATATGACGACATACCTGTAACGCCTGTACCGATGTCGAGACACGTCGATACGCCACCGCCAGCGCCGTCGCCTCCGCCGCCGCCATCGTCGCCGCCGCCACTTCCGCCATCGCAGCCTTCGCCGCCTCCTCCGCTAGCGCCGCCGCTGCCGCCTTCATCGACAAGTGAGATCCTAGATACTAGGCCGGTTTCACCGCCACTTGACGACGAAAACGAGGCGCCATCTGCGAGTACACCGTGTAACTCACCATCACCTTCGACGGTTCGTCAGACAGGAAGCCCAT
This sequence comes from Cydia pomonella, assembly GCF_033807575.1. Taxonomy (NCBI): domain Eukaryota; kingdom Metazoa; phylum Arthropoda; class Insecta; order Lepidoptera; family Tortricidae; genus Cydia; species Cydia pomonella. The sequence goes on along the minus strand of NC_084719.1, from coordinate 14,627,304 downwards.
CATATTTCTATATGGGGGAAAAAAAGGATGATCGAAGACCAGAGACTGTCGCCCGAGCAAGGCAACATGAGCATCCGGCTCCAGCGATTGCCGCTACCTCGGACGAGGATGATTTCCAAGAGGCGATCGAGGAACCTAGACCAGGCGAGCCTCTTAGGGACCCACCACCAGTGGTGAACCCCAGAACAAGATTGCGTAACCGTCCCAAGGTCAATTATAAAATATAGTTCACTATAATATAGTTATTTAGAGATAGTACTTATACTAGGGGAAGGGAATGTTATGTATGCATGTGTGTGTGTGGCTGCGCCCACCTTAACAGTTACCGCTACAATAAACCAGTGCGATTAGAGCAGCCCGTGGTTTCACTCGTGTCCTCGTACACATCAAATATAAAAAATAATATTTTATCTTAGCAATAAAATGTCCTAGAACTACTACTTTGATCCCTCCTAGCAGGGGAAAAAAGTCCTTTTCCGAATAGGTGATGTAAAACGGTCATTTTACTCGCGGCGAGCGACACGCACTCACAAGTCATGTACTATCATGTAACGCGAGTGACTAAAATGGTGAAATGGGCGTGAAAGTTTGTACCTATGAACAGACAAAAAAAAACGTTAAATTTGTAACAATAAATTACAAAAACAAATGGAACAAGCATTACAACATTATATTCATACCGTTAAAACGCAAAAAGTGTTTTTTGTTAACATTTTTAATCTTTAACTTTGGCCATAATTATGTAAAGTTCTATGGAAATCGTTATCTAGTTGAAAAGCTTTATCTCGGAAACTATTAGGTCTACCGAGACAATTATATTCTCGTACTGTAGAACATTTAATCTACTTATAAACGTCCTATCTTACTATCAATAACCGGCCAAGAGCATGTCGGGCCACGCTCAGTGTAGGGTTCCGTAGTTACTCTTCCGTCACAATAAGCTAAACTGGAGCTTAAAGTATAGTAAATTGTTAACCAAGGGATGAAACGGTACCTTTCACCCGAGCTAAACAAATAGGCAAATTTGCATAATCAGTACCTAATTAAAGTAAGTATTTTTACTATGAAGGGAAAGCTTTTTGCGATAACTCAAAAACAGCTAAACTGATCATGTCCGCTATAGTTTTCCTTTAATGTCTTTCTTAAGCTCTACTTCCACGATTTTTTTCATATTTTTTGGACCTATGGTTCAAGAGTTCGAGGGGGGGCACATTTTTTTTTCTTTCGGAGCGATTATCTCCGAATATATTCACTTTATCAAAAAATGTTTCTTGAAAACCCCTATTAGTTTTGAAAGTCCTTTCCAACGATATCCCACACTCTAGGGTTGAAGCGAAAAAAAAAATTCACCCCCACTTTACGTGTAGGGGAGGTACCCTAAAAAAATTAAATTTTTAGATTTTATTATACGACTTTGTCGGCCTTATTGATTTATATATCCATGCCAAATTTCAGCTTTCTAGCACTAACGACCACGGAGCAAAGCCTCGGACAGACAGACAGACAGACAGACAGACGGACATGGCGAAACTATAAGGGTTCCGTTTTATGCCATTTGGCTACGGAACCCTAAAAATTAGTCCTTTAGATTTATAATCTCCCAAATCTGAAAAAGTACCTAAAATTTCGCGGTTTGGTGCTCGAGATCAAAAATTTATTCGTTAGGCCAACATCATAAACAAGTCTGCAAAAAATCAGAAACATCGGATTTGACACAAAGTACTTTCAAGAGACAAGGTTACTGGGTTAAAATTAAAATGCAAGCGTCAGTTTCTCACCACGTAAAACAACTGCAACGGCCGATGGAAAACCAGTTTGAATTTAGAATTTGTTTACATAACAATTGAATGAGCTTTCCAAAATGGTAGGACAGAACAAAAGAGAGACTTTATCACAAACTGAAGGTTAAAATGATCACAAAGATTCCAATGACGTATTTGTTTAGCCTATCTTACTTTTATAATAAAACCAAAACATAACCTTAAATGTCGATGTATTTATATACCTAACAAATTGGCTATAGAGAACATCAGGAACATCCCGTATAAAGTCTTACGTCTTGAAGACCACGAATCACGATATAAATAGGTTTCTCAAGAAAACAGACTGCCCGAGTTAGTGACGTGACGTTCTATAAAATATTACCAGGGAACATTGCCATATTGCTCATGCCAACATTTCGTTCAAAATATGAGCAAATATTATCAATAATAACATTAATAACAAAGACCCAAACATACGTTTACATATTTTTTCTCTGCGGTATATTGCTGATAATTTTAATAAACTTTTAAGTATGTTTGTCAAAGCTTAAGTATAATGTTTTGAAGATAATACGTTTAGTTTTTTTAATGAATGTAAAAATCTAAAAAAAAACAAACGGTCGGGCATATCTATAACTAAAATACATAAAATTCTGTAAAAATATTTTTTTATAATGTCAGTATGCAGGGAGGAAAATGAGGACTACGTTTGTATGGAGAATCGATCATCATTCCTAAGCATAATATATTTGAAACTTTTCTCTTTATTTAACTTTAAAAAAAAAAGCTGCGCTTCTTCGCCTCGTAATAATAGGCATTGACAACATTATTAAAATTGCCATAGGTGATAGTCTCTAACCGCTTAGAAAACGATTTAAGTAAATAAATATTTAATTAAATCAATTCGGCAAAGTCCGACCAAGCTAACTCATTTCTATTGATGTAATTAATGACACTTTTTTTTTGTTTTGTTGTTTTGTTTGTTTTTGTTGTTTTGTTGGAGTGCAAAGTTAGCTTAAACAGACTGTATCAAGGTCCCGGGTTGGAATCCCGGTAGGGCATTTATTTGTGTGTTTATCACGAATGTTCTTGCGTTATGAATGTAATCCATGTATATAAGTATGTATGTATGTTATATATATATATAATGTATGTATATCGTCGCCTAGTACCCATACGGCCCGATTTGAACTTTAAGATACGTCAAATATAATTATTATACTATTTAATTTTAATTTAATTTATCATGTGAGTTTTTGTTTTAAGAAATGTCAGTTTTGACACTGACATATCCGATCTATATCATATTTAGATTATAGTATATCCATATCATATCTAATTTGACGATCGGACCGATAGTACAAGCTTTGCTTAGTTTGAAGCTAGGTCAATCTGTGTAAGATTGTGCCCAAATATGTTTTTATTTATTTTCTATTATATTACAAAAGAATTATTTCTGATCTAGAAGTGGCAATATTTTCGGAATCGACCCAACACTACACCAAGTGCAATCCCGGATTACCGTCGACCTGTCTCTGCCCTGGACTACATGTCTGTAAATCCCCTGTAACTTGTGGACTCTTGGACACTAGAGATATGGACACAATACGAAATAAAAGTTCTTCGGTGTCGGGTAAATACGTGGGCATTTTACAAAATACAAATACAAATAATGTATTTATAGCGCCAAGTTAGATACCAAGGTTGTTTTAAAATAATTAAAATAACAGCCTCCTGGCCTAGTAGGTAGTTGACCTGCTTGCGAAGCAGGAGGTCCCGGGTTCAAACCCTGGTAAGGGCATTTATTAGTATGTCCATCACAAATATTTCTTCCTGGGTTATGGATGTTTTTTTTTTGTCGAAGTAATTATCTATCTACTCTACTATATACCCCCGGCTCCAATAATCCGACAGATTTTTAAGATGTGTTCTTTACCCCATTTAGAGACTAAATCGGTCTTATTACAGAGATAATGACAATTCTTGTGAAAATTTGTTTTTGTAATAATGCAGTGAAAAACGCCTTTTTCGCTACGAAGCTGCCACTATGTGGCTTGGTTTAGAATTAGATATACCTATTGACAGACATTAAAGTTTTATAGGAATCTCGCAAAATTATTTGGAAATAAAAAAGCTTTACTTATTCGTTGTGTTTTTTCACCAAGACGTAAAAAGAAATAACGTGTCGTAAGCAGAAAACACACAGTGTAGTTGGATAAGCCCAAATCTTTACAAACCGAGATCCTGACACCAACCCCGCATTATGAATCCATATCAGTCTCGTTAGTGAACATAGTCATAGTATTTAACTATGTAGTAGATACCAATGTTAAAAAAATATAATAAATATCCTATTTATATGTATTTGAAGAGACGTATATGAATGGTTTCCTACTTCCTAAGCCATCCGTTAAGACCTACGAGTAGGTTTCCTTAGTTACAATATACACAGCCAAATATTTATCAAATATCAAATATATCAAACATTTATTCAGCAAATAGGCCACAGGGGCACTTTTACATGTCCATTTTTACAAACAATAAATTAAAAAAAAAAACAATTACAAATATCGAATCTATGAAATAATAAATACTTTATTAGAGATGTATACTGTCTCTAAATGTCAAATTACACAAAAAAAACTATGATAAAAAAATAAAACCATAAAATACTAAAATTCTTTAGAGATGTATAAGTCTCTAAGTGTCAGAGATAAAATATAAAAATATATATTAAATTATCCTTAGAGATGTAGAGGGTCGCCAAGGCTTGAATTCTTATATAAATAATTAAAAGACAAAAAAATTAAAACAGACAAGAACCGAATGAAGTGTCTCACGTTAATGTCACTCAAAAGTAAAGTTACATACTTTAACATAACCTGTACCCCGCGTAAGCTTAAACAGACCGGTCTCCACAAACAGCACCCGTTCACGAGTATGACGTGTATCTCAGCCATCGCCTCCCTCAACCTTCATTCGGGAAAGTGGCGACCCGATCAACGACGCCACCGTAAGTAAAGACTTTTAAGCGAGCATGACATGTTCAAGCTGCCGGGTTGTATTAATATAAATATAATAAAAAAAATTGTGAGATACAACATTTGTGCTTGTAAGTTACATTAAAGACGGAATAGCGCCACATAAACGCGACTACATATTATTCATAAGGAGTGCCTACCTATAAAACTAAATTATAAATTTAAATTGACTTAGAGATATTTGTTACACCTAGGTCCACCTTTTCTTGGAAGTAAATTTCATTCAGTCCAAAGGCCTGTCAGCGACATGTCACCTTGGAGGCGATTGTGTCGCCAACAATGCCGACAACATGGCGGCCGTTGTATTATCCTAAGCCACAAAGCTTGCCCAGACCGGGGTCAGACTTGGCCGCACAATGGGCTTAGCGTGGACACAGTTTGCTGGAAGCCCTTAGAAAATTTACTTTAATACAAGTTCTGCTTTTCGTGAAAAGACGGACTGGCTCCTTATCTACTGATAGATCATAATATGTGCCATATAGGTGAGATCATAGTTGCTACTTCACAAGCGCTCCTAGAGGCAGATACATACTGCACAGAGTGTATGCGTATGATACACAGTTCCCGCTACCTACTGACTTCGCAACACATCGCTTGCGCTGCATAGAATGCGTAGGCAGGTAACTACTCTTAACGAATACTATGCAGAAAACCGGACACGTGCTATATTACAAATCCGTTGTTGTGGGATGACCATGTGTTGTTAGTATAGGACAAAAATATACAATTATTTTTATTAATTTTCGAATGACCGAGTCAAGTAGCTTTTCTGCTTAAGTACATCATTTTCAGATCGTCTTCGATAACTTAATCGTTAATATCGTTATCAAAATAAATCTTAAAATTCTACTACTACTAGAGATCGTGTTTCTTTTATTTTTTACAGCCTTAAACTTAAATAACACTTTCCGTGCTAATTTTTCATACTGTTATTATATATAACTAGTTGCATTATTTATAACAGCCTGTTCAATGTAACGTAGCCTGGTTTTGAAAGCTATACTTTCACTCTAGGTCTTAATGACAAGTCTCGCCTTTGGCACGGATTGTGTTTAAACAATAAGTAGCTTTCAAAGCAACCTCTCTTAACTGTGGTTTCCGTTGTTTTCTTTGTTTATCCAGTAGGCATAAATAGGTAGATTTACGGAACAGTCAAATTAGAAAACCGTACCTACCTTACCTACATAATATAGGTACGTAATTACTTACCTATTTTGCAACGCCGAAAAATAATAATGTACACATTTTTCTGTTTTAATATCACTTTTATATATCATAAATAGTAAAAACAACCAGTTAATGTTATTTCAGTTCTTGGGAATTATAAATAACATTCATCCGGGGTTCATTTTTAGTTTTCAAATAAATTATAGTTTCCATATTTCGTGTACAATGTAATTGTAGGGTAACGAAGCATATTATTCATATTTTAAGCGATTTCTGTACCAGTGCGAAGGGTTTATGTGCCCCATAATAAAGAAGTAATTATATTCTAATTGGGCCGATAATATTACATCTTACATTACCAAAAAAAAGTAATTATATATTTTACAAAAAAATATTCCACCGGATTATCGGTAATAGCATTTTTGCAGCAGTTGTATTCACAGAGATCAAAGAGGAATTATGACGTTAACCGAAGCCACGGTTAAAGGTTAAGTAAATGCGAATTCTACCCTTAGTACTTAGTGCTGAATAGTATTTTTTCTACTCACCGACTGCAATGGTTGAACTAAGATTTCGTATACCGAACTATAATTGCGTACTTTTTATGTATGGGCTCTCACTCAACTATAAGATTCATTTCGATACGCTGTAGTCAACTAAAAAAAATGTCCAAAAAAATAAAATACCGTGTTCAGGCAACGACGCTTGCTGAGTTGCCTAAGTGAGGTAAGAGATTGAAAAGCTTGATTATATCACTATTGTATACAATACTTTTTCTACAAGTCATCTAAAATAATCCTTTTTTCCTAGAAAATCTAAATAATTAATGAAAATTGGTAAGTATCACATTAGACAAAATATATAAACGAGCGAGTCCGCGCGACCCCGCGCCCCGCGCCCATTTAGTATTTTCTATGGGAGCGCGGCGGCGTGATTGGTCAATTTTTTTACAGTTGACTACAGCGTATCGAAAATAATCTTACAGTTGAGTTGGCGGCCCATACATAAATGTACGCAATTATAATATGGTACCTATACAAAATCTTAATTCAACCATTACAGTCGACGAGTAGAAAAAACAACCGGGCAAGTGCGAGTCGGACTCGCGCACGAAGGGTTCCGTACCATTATTTTTAAAAACGGCAAAAAATTATGTTTGTTGTATGGGAGCCTCCTTAAATATTTATTATATTCTGTTTTTAGTATTTGTTGTTATAGCGGCAACAGAAATACATCATCTGTGAAAATTTCAACTGTCTAGCTATCACGGTTCATGAGATACAGCCTGGTGACAGACGGACGGATGGACAGCCAAGTCTCAGTAATAGGGTCCCGTTGACCCTTTGAGTACGGAACCCTAAAAAAAGACATTTAGCGTGTGAATTTCATGTTGTCAGGGCAATATTTTTCCGGCGACGCCAAAACTGCAGGCCCATTATTCCCATCGTCTACCAAGTTCTTTCAGGTTTGTAGGTAGAAGCGAGTTTGGGTTTGTAGAATCTATACCTGTCCAGGACATTCCCAGCATTTGCAAAATTGTGAGATGAATTATACAATATAAGTGCGCTCTCCACTTATAATCATATCTGATATGAAATCCCATTATGCTTTCGCTGCCAATTTTGATTCTGATTGGCAGTGAAAGCACAAGCGAATCAAGGTTTTTGGCGCCAGTGTAATGGGACCTACAGCGTATTCTGATACACGTTTCTGACGTGTATTCTGATACACGTTTCTGACGTGTATTCTGATACACGTTTCTGACGTGTATTCTGATACACGTCCCTAACGGTCAGAAACAGCATTCGACATTTAAAAATGTAATATCGTTTTGACATTACTGGCAGCGATCCACCTCGTATTTTATTTGATGCACGCGGAATGCACTGCGGGCGGAATGCATACCAAATCAAGATCAGGGCTAGAACCGCGATAATCCAAGTTTTTAAATTTCGAGCAACTATCTCTATCACTCTAATTACACCCTTATTGGAATACTCGTAAAAGAGAAAGATGCCTACTGCTGAAAACGAAATTTCAAAATTTATTTATTCCCCTCTCTATCGCTCAGATATGCAAGAGCGAACGAGAGGCGGATAACGATTTTCGATTGTTCAATGTTGGTGGTATTCGAATACCGCTTCAGGCTTTTTCGCGGTCGGCCGATGCCGACGCTAAGCGGTTTTTAATGTCGTTCGAGCAAGAGTAATAAACACTATTATATGAATACTGTATGACTTACAGTTAACAATGCAGTGTTGTTTTGGCCTTAATCATCATTATACTATCTAGGATAACAAATATCATTTTTAAAACATTAGGATTAAATTGTTAGCTTTTTTAAACCGTTTAAAAAGTAGGTATATACATATTGATAATGATATGATACATTTTGAGTCGTCAACTACTCATGCCTTAAGGGGCCCACTGATTACCAGTACGCCGGACGATATCGGCCTGTCAGTTATTCGCGATTGTCAGCTATTGCGAATAACTGACAGGCCGATATCGTCCGGCGAACTGGTAATCAGTGGGCCCCTAGGGGTATAATAAGCCTAAAGGATGACTCACCCTTGACCGGGCCAGAGCTTCTGGCGCTTCGTTTTCTATGGGAAGCACTTTGTGATCACCGATCACTGATCGGTGATCACGACGATCAGCCATCATGGAAAATGACGTGTCGGACGCCTCGGCCCAGGCGTGAGTCATTCTTGACCATAAGGTAAGGTAGGTAAAATAAATAAAGAAAAGGGCACGACAACCGAGAGGAGCTTTAGTTTCGTATACGGGTGACATCCCAAGGATTGGAATGGTTGCCATTAAAATATTACTATTCACATACAAATGGAAAAGGGATGCACCTAGTTTGTGGTTACTAAGCTTCATGAAATCATGAGGTCCTAGGCGACAACATACATACATATATAGATAAATACATAGAAAACACCCATGGCTCAGGAACACATATCTGTGCTCATCACACAAATGCCCTCACAGGGATTCGAACCCAGGACCATCGGCTTCATAGGCATCATACAAATATTATTAACAAATTTAATATTTACTGCAATTTTAAACTTTACAGCACTGATGTCTGTCAAACTGGGGGGGGGGGGGGGTCTACCTATTGGTGATTATTCTGTCCCACCGCTTAAAAACCCGAAACTGCCACTGGAAAAGCAGAAGTTTTGAAAATACGGTAAGCATTCCAATGTGTTTTCCAATAGTTATTGTTGTATGTGCTATTTAGTGCATTCGGTGATATTAGACAAAAAAGAATTAACCATAATTAATTTAAGCCTTTATTTATTTATTATGTTTAAAAAATAGGTCTGACAAATAGGCTCATATTACATATGTATACCTTACAGACTAACACACATATATTTCATAAACATAAAAACTAAACACGATTTTGGCGACAGAGCAGCATGGCTCCATTGAATCGTCTGCTCTTGTTTTGTATCGGATTCGGCAGTTTACCCCGGAACCTCCGAGGATTTATAAGGCGGAGGAATTTTTTTTCCATTTGATTCACAACTTTATTTCAATGTGATCGGGTTCAATTTTGCATAATTCTGACATCTTTATAGAGTTAATGATCTTAAATAAACTAACGGCCCGATTCGAAGAAGATAAGACATACGATAACGATAAGTTCTGGTTTAGATAAGTTTTCATTTAGATATCGTTTATATGTCGTATAATTGACAGATGCAGCTCGATTCGGGCAACCAAAGCTTTGACGTTAGAAATATCGTAGATAGAACTTATTGGGATCACAGTGGAATCGAAATAAACATCAATTTTGACATATCGTTTCCAAGATCTTAAACATGTCTTAATCATTCTTCGAATCCGGCCGTAAGAATTATAAGATGGTGCTACTTTCCACAATATTACTTGATTTTTACAAGTAATTGGATTTCTAGAATCTTTTCCTTTGTGGCAGTTATGTAGAGTAATATGTTAACGAAGCCCGAAGAACCCTTCTTAGTTGTTGGAACTGGGGACGGTAGGACTTTTGGAAGATTCGCAAGGTTGTACAGTATGTATGTTTTCTAAAAAAAATGTTAAACAACGGACATTAAAATATTAGAAAAACAAATAAAATTAGGGTTAAAATTAATTTTGTCTACATCCATATCATAACCGCTCTATAAAATATTCAGACACGATAAGGGCTCATTTACACGGTGCGAGAACTCGCATGCGAGTTTCATTACATTGCGGTATTTGATCGGTCGCCGAATTAGTTGTAACCTCAATAGTCCGCAATGTAACTAAAATCGCATGCGAGTTGGCGTGCCGTCTAAATCGGCCCTAAGGTAGCGGCCTATATTAACAAACATGTATCTGTGGGTGCATCGTAATTTTTACTTTAATATATCGATAAACGATACCTTTAATTACATTCAAATTCAGAACATCGCTGCATAGGTGAAAACCGCATTAAAAACCGTTCAATAGTTTTATCGCAAACATACATATACAGACAGACGCGGCGGGGGACTTTGTTTTATAAGGTGTAATGTAGTGACGTAGGTAACTATAGTCTTCGTAACTTTCTTTCCATGCGTCTCGCTCGTACTAAAGTGCGAGCGAGATGTATTGAAAGTAAAGTTACGTAGGCATTAGCGCATATGTCAGTGTTGAGTGTTGAAACTGTCAGTGACGCGTGGTAAGGACTTAGAACTTGACAATGAAACGATACACAGGAAAGACAAGCAAAATAATACAAAAAAATAAAGACATAACTAAACAATAAAAAACTTACAAATGACAATATTGATATTGACTACCGTACCGTCATTTATAATTTAAAATTCAGAAGGTAAGTCTTATATATTATAAGCGTCTTGAAACTATATTTGTATCGTAAACTGAGATACTTTGATTCATTTGGTATCATTGGTATTATTTTGTTTTTATCAAAAGGAATTCATTTCTAAACGCGATAAAAAATATTTTGGTTAAGTTTATCAACTAATCATTACGTATATTTTAAACTTCAGTTAGATAACTATAAGTTTTCTTATAGTTTGATAATTGTCCTAGAATGTTATCCCAAGAATCAACGTAACCCCAAACTACGGTATTCCAAAGATTTCAGATTTCAGATTTCAGATTTTTATTCATAAAACATAGTATTTTACATGTCAAAATTAGGTTGGTACATAAAACAATTTCTTTACAGAAAATTAGGCACTTAAGTTAAGTAGGCGTTTAACAGGTACATACATATTATTTTTAATGCCTGCAAGTATTATTTTCTAAGTATTAGGCACAAAAAAAAAGTAAAAATAATTTAAATAAAGCATAATAATGTAACTTACAGGGGGTTGTGGACAATCTGTGAGGTTCGAGTGGAGCCTGACTGTCTCCACCACCCATATTTTTTCAGTTAAATCGCAGATCTTGGCACCCATTTTAAATGTTCTCCCATCTTCTATGGAGTATGATAGTAGTACCTGAAATTTAAAACGTAAAGTGTTAAACAAGGTAACTTACTTTCTATGCATCTCGGTCGTACTGGCATGTTAGTGCAAGCGAGATGTATAGAAAGTAAGTTACGTAGACGGTACACCTGCTACTTGGGAAACAGGTAGATTTTAACTTGTCTCACTTATTTTATTTAAAAGTAAAAAATAAAAAATCAAGTCAAATCAAACTATAATGCACCGGAAACTTATATAAGCACCGGAGTTAAGGTCAAGAAATGTATTTTGTTCATTTTTAGGGTTTCGTAGTTACCTAGAAACCTTTATAGTTTCGCAATGTCCGGCTGTCCATCCGTCTCCGTCCGCGGCTTTGCTCCGTGATCGTTAGCGCTAGAAAACTGCAATTTGGCATAGATACATAAATAATGCATGGTAATGTAAAATAATAACTACAAAAATAATTACGGTACCTCCCATACAAAATGATGTGTGTTGATTTTTTTTTTGCTTTAACCCAATAGTACGGCCGTACCTGCATGTACGTACAAAGCGCTGCTGCGAAGGTACAAAGGTACTCCCTTATACTTGTATCTACATGATACTTACTTATTCATAGCCCCCGTTTGGACTGTTCTGACAGAATGATAACTACGGAACCCTATAATGAACATGACCCGACATGCTCTTGGCCGATTTTTTTTTCTTCTCCGATAGAAGGTGTAGTGGTAAGTAGGTATATGCAACTTTATGTACAGTATATAATCGTGCTTAGTACCCAATACAGTTCAGTTCGAACCTAACATTTGTTTGATTTACATCCTTCCTAACGCCATCCGTACACACTCAAGCACCCAACTTGTCATGTGAAAGACGGCGGGAATTTAAATTTGTTTTTTTTTTTTCTAAAATTTCTAACCGAAATTGTAGAACAACTGACTGTGACATTGTTTCCCCACGCCTGGAGAGTGGTAGCAGACATATTGGTGTACAAGGGTTCGCTTCTCTTGCGTCGATATGTGACCAGCTGGACGTCTTTCAGGTATTTCGGGTTACTATATTTTAGGATAGATTTGTCTTGGCTTGCAGGTTCCTGTAAAATATGACTTCATTTTAGGGTTCCGTAGATAAAATAGCAAAAGCGGAACTTTACAATTTTGTCTGTCTTTCCGAGCGTCCGTTGTGTGGTGTGGCACATCAGTCGATAGGCTTTAGAAAATAGAAAATTAATCCTTTCGAGGCAGCGAACGAAAAATACATGGAAGACTAACCTCAAACAAAATATCAGCGTAAAAGTGGCCCCACTATTTAAAACACGCAATACTCATAACGAACCAATTGCAACTCGTTAAAGTTTAGGTTTTTTGACGAAACTTCGTTTCACCATGATTAGTCAATTTAAACCATCCAAACTACGATTGGTCTATTGTAAAATGAGGCGCTGTGATTGGCTGTAGCGTTGTCACTTGAAAATACATGACAATGGAAACCAACTCTAAGTATACGGTTTCATGCAATATAGAACATGTCATGAAATGAACAATATGAACATGCAATATTTTTGTATGATAATTTATTATTTTATTTTAATAGTACATTACGATACAAGTGCGAAAAATAGGAAATTCGAAACGAGTGGCGATATATTAAACTACGAACGAAGGGAGTGTTTTAAATCGAAGTAAAAATTCACGAGTTGCGAATTACCTATTCGCACATGTATCGTACAACGTTTTACAGTACATATGGCCCTTTAAATGTTCGACACAGTAACGTAATATGCTAATTTTCGCACAACTGTGGTAAAGTAGCACCATATGTACTGTAAAGTGTATTAACATACAGGCATATTATTTGTTCGTTTGTCACACACCAATTTGTATCGTTCATCTTATAGGGCACCTGCGATGTTTAGTTAGATGACACAGATATATGTCAGATAGAAATTAATGTAAATTTGATAGGTCAACATTGGAAAAAAATATTTGACATTTGGGAATTTTTAATTTAGCTCTGATCAAGATGAAAACCGATATCAGAGTATCTGAGAGGCTTTTAATATTAATTTGAGATCAAAATAAAAAAAATGTCGCAGGTTTGAATTTCAGATTCAGACGTGACAGGCATGGTGACAGGCGATAAAAATGCGACCGTGCTAAGCCCGCAGCTACAAAGTCACTATTTTACAAACAGATGTTTTAAAGAAATAACATTTTTCTTACCCCTTCCACAAAATACCCTAACATATAAGAAACAAATATAATTTTTAATATAATTTTTAAGTATGCGGCATTGGATTTAAATAATTGGTTAACAAACATTATGTACAAGCAAGCACTGCAACTCTATTTAGTGGCCGCCGTGTTGTGATTGCAAAAACGTTTATAGCATAGACTGTGAAAATAACATTCTGATGAGAAAATAATGAGGGTATTTAACAGAAGTTAGGTAAGCAGTTCTGTTATTATAGGTATCACGTCAACACATTTTACTGACCTTTATTACAACTATATAAGGTTTTTAAAATACCGGTTAATACCGATTTCCCTCCGAACTTTCATAAGAACGCATACGCTTTAAAAACATTATTGTAACCTTTAAAAAATGGTTTATTGGACGAGCAACGCAACGTCCGATCAGCCTGGTGGTGTGCCATGTTAACATGGATACCGCCATGGGAAGAAATCGGTTTTTATTTTTCTAAACTGGTTAATTTGACAAGAACTGTTATCATAAAAACCGGTTTAAAAATAACGGTTTTTCGAGCGAAACCGAAATTTAAAGGTTTTGCGCCAAGTACACGATAACGGTTTGTTAATGAGGGTTGTAGTTGCAACGTGTCTCAAGTTTTTAAAAACCCAAATGAGTTTACGTATTCAAGCCATAAGAAGCTCCGCATGAGCGTGCCACGTTAAGCACTGATTAATCACAACTCCCAAGTATTTCGTACTTTTTGCTTTCGTTATACTAGCACAGGAGCAGTTACTACGCGTTGAGTCAGAGCAAGTATGTATTTTTACAGAGAAATCAGTAGGTAAGTATATGGTTGTGTTCGGTTGTAATTTGTAAAGCCGCAATTTTCATATAGCAGAGCCGATTAATATAAATTAAAAATAGGGTAGGACCAAGAACGCTGCCCTGTGGAAGTCCGTAAGTTATAGTGCACTTGTCACTGACGTTGCTCTCTGTTTTTACCCTTTGCTTGCAGTTATGCAAATAACTTTTGAAAAGGGACAAAGGGACACCTCTAATACCAGTTTCTTCGAGAATCTTGACAAGTATGGAGACAGACACGGTATCAAAAGCTTTTTTGAGTCCAAAAATACTGTGATACATTTTTTATAACTGCATTTTCATTGGAAATACCCCGCCTGAACCCATATTTAGAATTCGAGAGTAATTAAAATTGATTTAGCAATGTCATTAGTCGCACGTTAAGTAGTTTTTCCAGTATTTTAGAAATAGCTGGCAGTACTGATATGGGGCTATAATTAGAAATATCCTTTCTATCCCCACTCTTGAATACTGGAGTAATTAGTGCGTGCTTGAATGCTTCCGGAAAGACCCCTTGTTTGAAACACAAATTTGCAAGGTAAGACATTATCGGCACAACTACACGACTGGCTAATTTCAAGAATTGTGTTGGAATATTATCTAATCCCGTGGCATTGCTCGATTTTAGATTTGATGAGATAATAAGTACCTCTTCAGGATTTGTCTCAAATAGAACAAAGGAGTTCGAAATAGATGTTGGAGATACCTTATCTGTATTATTATTAGAGCTATTTATCGGTGCGTACAATACATTTCGCTAGAGTTCTTCCAATTTCCGAAAAGCACCTATTAGTTACATTGACAGAATCAGTCGGTGAGTTTCTTAGGTCCAGGAGTTCAATGTTTTCGGTTCTGACTTGCTTGCGATTGCTTACGGTAATTATTGCTTTCCAGAGTATTTTAGGGTTTCGACCTGATTGGATCAATTGTTCTTTTTGATATTTTCTTTTTAGTTTTTTGATAAGCCCATTACAAAAGTTTGTATATCGTTTATATGTAATTTTTAACGTTATATTTTCAGGATTAGAACGGAGACTTTTTTGTATAATATTATTCCTGTTCCTTATGCACCGAAGAATACCCATTGTGATCCAGGGCTTGAGGATGCAATAATTTTTAGGGACTAAGGTAATAATTGTATTTAGTTTGAGGCAATTGGTAACTTTGTTTATGAAAGTGTCAGCTAGAGTATTAGAATCCGTTATTTTGTATAACTCTGCTAGGTTATCATTGGAGAGATAATCTATTGCTTTTTCGAAATTTATAGATGATTTTGTTTCTACCTACCTTTAATAAAATCATAGCATGATCCGTTATGGTTGTATCCAATACTAGGATGTCAGCTTTGAAGTGATTTTGAATTAATTTTATAATATGAAATGATCGAGGCAGGTTTTATTTCTTGTAGGCAAGATGTGACCAGGGAGCAATCCGTGCGTAGCCAATAAATTTAAAACCGGCCAAGAGCATGTCGGGCCACGCTCAGTGTAGGGTTCCGTAGTTACTCTTCCGTCACAATAAGCTAAACTGGAGCTTAAAGTATAGTAAATTGTTAACCAAGGGATGAAACGGTACCTTTCACCCGAGCTAAACAAATAGGCAAATTTGCATAATCATCAGTATCTAATTAAAGTAAGTATTTTTACTATGAAGGGAAAGCTTTTTGCGATAACTCAAAAACAGCTAAACTGATCATGTCCGCTATAGTTTTCCTTTAATGTCTTTCTTAAGCTCTACTTCCACGATTTTTTTCATATTTTTTGGACCTATGGTTCAAAAGTTAGAGGGGGGGGGACACATTTTTTTTCTTTCGGAGCGATTATCTCCGAATATATTCACTTTATCAAAAAATGTTTCTTAAAAACCCCTATTAGTTTTGAAAGACCTTTCCAACGATACCCCACACTCTAGGGTTGAAGCGAAAAAAAAAATTCACCCCCACTTTACGTGTAGGGGAGGTACCCTAAAAAAAATTAAATTTTTAGATTTTATTATACGGCTTTGTCGGCCTTATTGATTTATATATCCATGCCAAATTTCAGCTTTCTAGCACTAACGACCACGGAGCAAAGCCTCGGACAGACAGACAGACAGACAGACAGACGGACATGGCGAAACTATAAGGGTTCCGTTTTATGCCATTTGGCTACGGAACCCTAAAAAGTGTAATCTATTTTCGCGTTCGTATGTTTGTTCGTTACTCTTATAACAACTCACATGCTTCATATTTTTCAGTGACTTCTATTATTTTAATAAAATAAGGGTGACAGCTAGTAACTACAGTTACCAAAAGCAAGTGAGTGGATAAGCGATATTTTTGTTAAGATCTCCGGTCAATATAATGTTTTTGCTAGAGCGGATCAATTCTAAATGGTTACCTAAATCGTTCAAAAATATTTCTGCTTTATTGTTTGCCGGAGAACGATATATGCCTAATATAACACCCTCTTCCATCCCCGCAATTGTAATTTCTAGGCAAGACGCGTGTGCTAAGAATATTTCCCGAGCCTTTGCATTGAGTGTGCTTCTAATGTAAGCTACGACTCCATCGTTTTGGTTGATGTGGTTGGTGGTAGAAAAGATGTCATAACCATCAATACTAGGGACTATTTTATCGGGATGCAGTCTGCATTTGCCCAGAACAATAAGATCTACATTAAATTTAAATTGTTTGAGTACAACTAAAAGATTATCTAGGTTGCTATATACAGTTTGTATGTTTTGAGAAATAATCTCAAGATCAGATTGTTCATAGCATAATGTTTGTGTAATACAGGAGGTTTCACAAGTAGCACTCGCGACGTTAAATTCGTCTATTTGATTCATGGTTAAAAGTGTGTTATTCATTAAAAATAATATTTTTACGGTCAACAATGGTAACTTCCAGTGTAGTTTTTAGTGCTTAGTATATATTTCATGCGAGAGCTACGTGTGTGTGTCCATACATAGATAATGTAAGATAACTACCTAATATAAGATAGTCGACCAGTTTGGCCTAGTGGGTAGTGACCCTGCCTACGAAGCCGATGGTCCCGGGTTCAAATCCTGGTAAGGGCATTTATTCGTGTGATGAGCATGGATATTTGTTCCTGAGTCATGGGTGTTTTCTATGTATTCAAGTATTTATAAATATTTATATATTATATATATCGTTGTCTAAGTACCCTCAACACAAGCCTTATTGAGCTTACTGTGGGACTTAGTCAATTTGTGTAATAATGTCCTATAATATTTATTTATTTATTTTATTTATTTAACTTCTTTTGACGCGTAGGTAGTCTGAGTCGTGATTTGATTAAATCAAACAGCAGTAGGTCTAAGATGGTCGGCTTTTTGTCATTTGTCACCTGTCACGTTCTAACAAGTATGTAAGCGCGAAAGTGACGGGCATAGAGACAAGTGATAAAAATGGACCCATGATACCGCCGCAGCAGTATATAGGTAACAATTTTTTACCTGTCAGCGTGGGATTTCAGAAATCATATATTTAATTTAAAAGACTAATGTTTCGACTGTAGTAGGTATTTCTAAAAATAAATAAAATAAGTAAGTACATAAAAAAATTAATAAGTCTTTATTTTGCGGTTTGGCCGTTGCCATTGGCTACTTCTATTAACAGTATCTTAAAAAGACAAATAAAATCTAATATCATCACCATAGACAGAAGACTTTAAAATCAAGGACAGACGTTTATGAAAAACATTTTTAACAAAGGATTTTGTAAAAATCATGGCAGTTAAGCGCAGTTATGAAAGAAACTTCCCAAGTTCCAGCCTTCCAATTTAATTACCTTCAGTTTTTTCCTAAGAGCTGGTGTTTTAGGACGGGAACTTGAATCTGTTAAGTTTTAAGTGAGCAGGCGTCGGTAGCGGACACAGACATATTATTCCGAAACAGCCTTTTCATACAAACGTAGTCTCATTTTCCTCTCTGATAATACCATGGTTGCAATAAATAAACATGAATATGAATATGAAATTATTAAAAATATTTTGACACAGTTTGTTGTATACGAGAATTACCAACCACAGCTATGCCCCGATGTTTGATTTTTTGGAATCTTAAATTATTATAAAAGTTAGGAGCATTTACAATTTGTATGCATTTTGTTTTTCGCTCCTAATTTATATTATAAACAAAAATTTTCCATTATGTCAATATACAAAGAGGAAAATGGGGACTACGGTTGTATGGAGAACCGGCCGAGGTTCCTATCCTCTCAAGTGACGCAGTTGGTAAAAAGTTATTATGGTCAGCTATGGACTACCTTAACATGTGTTATACCAATCAATAACCCTTTACTACCTACTAACCTAATTAGTCATCTACCTATATATTAAATAAGGCCAAAATAATTGCATAAAGTTTTTGCAGTTACTGTCAAATATTTTTTACTGAAAGGATGAAAACATTGAATAAGCTGTCTTATGTTAAGTAAGTAAAAATATTTAACACCTAGTTTTAGTCCCAAACTTCAGCAAAACTTTATCAAGTTTGCTTTATCAATTCGCGACGCGCAACTTCTTCTACCGCCTGAGATAAGTGGTAAACTTAAGATATTCCGTACAAGAATGATGCAAAAATATATCATATCAACATTGAACTATAATAAATTATTACGTAGGTATAGAACCAGCACAGAGAACCAGTATTTTGCGCCATGAGTTGTTCTTTTGACAATAAACCATAGAAGCGAAGCGTGAATCTCACGACCTAAACGCGTAAGCGTCAAGAATTTTACGGCACTTATGACATTTTGGTCGCGTGGTACTGGTTGCGATTGCGACAATTTCATTATTTGGTATTGCTTCTCTATAGTAATAATAACTCAACGCATATCTACGACTTTTTGCCATATAATACATGTTATAATATCGAAACCAAGTTTTTCTTTTTCACAAGTTTATCGCCGCAAGTTCAACCAAAATAGTATTTTTTTAGTTTAGAAGGACTCGCGAGATTTATTTCCTAAAATTACCCTAAGATGTATTTGGTTTTTTAATTTTTTTTCTCGGAAAAAAGGTAATAAAAATGGGCAATCACAAATGAATGAACACACTATATAGAAAGGGTTGCGTGGTCTACATAGACAGAAGATATTTCTAGCGGCGAGCCTCGCATCTTCGGCGCCGCGCGGATGCCTAATATTCAATTAAAAGTTTTTAATTTCAGCGAAACCCTTAGCAATATTTCCTGTTTACGCCCGTCTTGGCCCAAATAAACAATTTGGAGATTTACAATATTTATCACAAGTGTTTTAATGGAGTTTACATCGGAATTCCGGAGGCGATAAAAGTTAGCTCGTAGTTACACGGGATGAGAATAGCCTTTGAATGTCAATTGAAGGAATTTTCCGATGAGAAGGAATTAGGTTTTTATTAAAGAAAGTTTGGACTTGATATTGATAAGGCGCTCGTCGGCCGAGGGCGTGAATAGATTATTGAAACTCTTTTAAAATTAGGTCTGTGAGCTAAGTGAATGTAAGTAATAAAAAAAAGTCATTCTGGTGGGAATCTGAGGCCATATTATCTGTTCCTGGCTTTTTTAGGGTTCTAAATATAGTCGATTAAGTATCTCTATAGACTTTTCGCCATGTTCGTCTAAGTTGTGTGTTCGTCCACGTCAAAGCTCGCGTATAACTCCATCGATAGCATGGTTAGTTTTATTTTTTATCTCTCTGACAAAGTGGTGTATAATAACGTAAATAACGTGGTACTTCTTAAATATGCCATTATTATAATATTATACGGAACCTTAACTACGTAAAACGCAACACTATAGAATACCCAAACTTTACTAACTACATAATTATAATGAGACTAGAGGCCATCTGCGTCCTGAACACCACTTTGAGTGACCTTTCAGCAAACGAGGTCAAAAAAATCATTTCTAACCTTGCGGTCAGCCCCTAATAACGATCCAGAATCATGTGAATTATTTTAAGTCAAACCACAGATTAGACTATAACTAAGTTATAAGTAGATACACCACCATCAAATAATACGAAGACTACAACTTATAATGTGCAATCTGTATACACATAATAAATAAATATTTTTTTGCCAATTTTATATGTTGAGTCAAATTTCAAGTAAATAAGTTTTGGCATAAGGTTAACTTTTGGTACAAGCTTTTATCGCTGACTGTACTTTTCTTTCCACAAGCAACTAAGACCCATCAAGACAATTCTAAAAACTCCAAACACAATTAGGTTGCGTATTTATCACAGAGTTCCCATGGCCACCTCCTGTCTCTTTCATCAGATCAGCTCGATTGTACCATAATATTGCATTGTCACACGATTTACATATGCTCAATCGGAAACCAGAATGTTTCAAAATTTTACCCACACAAACATACATAACAGGGCAAGTTAAATAAACTTTGTAATTATAATATCTAGTTAAATAATTATAATACCCACTTTCAGCATAAGAAGAATACAGTATGATACTTTTTGCTTATGTTCCACTGACAAATTTATATTATTGCCGAACTAAATATATTACCTACTGTTCACTCTGTTCTTTATATCTCATTTTTCACTATAGCTATCAACATTTATCACCTACTCGTACCGATTGCTTTGCTGATGTAATGGATGACTTGATGACTCAGGGTAGAACAGACTGGATCCGGGCCGAGGCTTTTCCGACACTTCTTTTCTATGACGGATAATCGATAAATAAATAAATATTATAGGACATTATCACACAAATTGAGTAAGTCCCATAGTAAGCTCAATAAGGCTTGTGTTTAGGGTACTTAGACAACGATATATATAATATATAAATATTTATAAATACTTAAATAGATAGAAAACACCCATGACTCAGGAACAAATATCCATGCTCATCACACGAATAAATGCCCTTACCAAGATTTGAACCCGGGACCATCAACTTTGTAGGCAGGGTCACTAACCACTAGGCCAGACCGGTCGTCAAATAATCGATAATCAAGTGATGCTTTCTATAGAAAACTGAGGTATCGGACACCTCGGCCCGGACCAAGTTTTAGCGTAGTCTGTCTATCCTTAAGGCTGACCCAGAAACAGGACTGTGAGAACCAAGTTTTAGACAGCGGGTTCGAAGGGTACTAACTGAAGATCGATCTGTAAGAGTCAGGGAGGTATTTATTTAAATAGTGGCGTATCTAACAATTTATAGTAGTATCTGTAGTCGGACCGTAAAGGGAGGTATTCTACGTCACCGTAATTCCAGACTACACCCGACTGCGCAATAAACATAATCGTAAAATTCATAATACTAACACTTCTACTAACGGGAGGATGGTGTGAGGAAAATCCAAAAGCCACGACCACAACAATGAGAGAATCATATGGGAATGTTGTAGAAAACAGTAGACGAAATTAATTTTAGCGCTGTGGCGCCTATGGCCTAAGTAGTAGTTTCGTACCTAATATTAGCGTTGAATATGAATAACTACTTAGATAATAATACTATCACTTTGGTCAGTTATTTAATGTAAAAGTCATTTCAAGGGATTTATTTTCTCTTTACGGACATAATTAATTATACTATAGAACTAACCTTGACACTTTGCAGCCAGACGGTAGAAAACATAATTGCGTTCCAAAACTATTCTTATTGACGACTCTTAGACATAACTAGTCTAATTAGGGTTTGAAATAAATCTACTATATGTAAATATAGATCAAACCTAAAAGTAGACAAAGATTTAAAAATTTCACGCCTAGAATAAGTTGTACTCAAATGTTGTCCGGGGTGCTTTTCATAGGCGCGTTTCACAACAAATTGCCCCTTTGCAAGATGACTTGTCTAACTTGAGGTTTGACTAGACATAAACAAAAGCCATAGCCGAAGTTTCGGGGTTTTAATACGACATAAACCGGCCTGGCCTAGTGAGCCAACCTGGCCCACTGGCTAGGTGGGTAACCCTGCCTATGAAACCGATGGTCCCGGGTTCAAATTCTGGTAAGGGCATTTAACTATTCGTGTGATGAGCACGGATATTTTTTCTTAAGTCATGGGTGTTTTCTATGTATTTAAGTATTTATATATTATATAGGTATATCGTTGTCTGAGTACCCACACCACAAGCCTTATTGAGCTTACTGTGGGACTAATCATATTTATTTATTTATTTATAAATATGTAAAGTTGAATCCTTATGCAATTTGTAAGTGCCCCTCATCATGAGACCGTTCCGCTCCCAGTAATAGATAAAGATACGTCGATAATGAACTACGTCTACATTAATAAAATTATCGCGACACACGCTAACCACGTGAACAATGAAGCTTGTTGCTGCAGCGCAACAATGTGCCTTAGAAAATAAGGCCAAGATATGATGAGATACGAGTAAGACTGGATAGTCTGTGTGGAAAGAGAAGAGTCACAGAATGGATTGGTTACCTACTTACCTTATATTATATTCCACGACTCTTCTCTTTTCACGCAGCCTGTACACCAATGACAATAACGAAACTAGGTACCTATTCCGTTGAGAAACCCGTAATTGTAAGGTAAATAAGTCAGGTTTTTATTTATAAAATTCAATGATAAAAACCTAGCCCATTGCATAAACCTAAGCATCTTTTTCAAAAATTAATTCAAATCGGGGATGAAAATAGGAAGCGTCAAAAATATATTGTGTTATTCAAATATTTGCTGCCGGGTGCGATTTTTGGGTAAACGGTTTAAAAGTGGCTAATAGGCTTCTTATTTGGTTTTGCATTTATCTAAAAGAGGAACTAATTAAAATATATTAATATTTTCTTTAGAATTGTGTATTAAATAAAATCACGTGGGCGAATTCGTCCGATATATTCCTAATTCTATAAAAAAACGTGGTATCTTACCTACAAGACCCATATTTTAACTCATTCTCAATTTGACATAATTTTGACATTAGTCGTAGTGCATCTCGCTCATACTTGCTATGATGAAATGCGCTACGATATAAAAATAAGATCAGTTTTTTAAGTCTCACACCTGGTCTTTAAATTATGCTTATGCTTATTTTACTGTTACACTCCTTGTCGACCCCATTGGTGCTCGTAGTACCTACAATACTATGTATATCTGTAGAAAATTCAGTCTTGGCCAAAACACTTCCAAGATCGTTTCCTGACACTTAAAATAGCCTTGCTCGACACAACTTGGAAACGACATGTTATTATTGCGTTACGTCCACGACAACTTATCAGCTGGGACACGTCGATACAGTGACCCCAACCACCTCAAGATTACGTCAGAACCGCGCCCACATTTCACTCATCGGAGCTGTAGACAGAAAAACATGAGATAACAATAGTTTTCATGCTTGATGAATCAAACAGCGCAAGGGGGTGTGATAGTCTATCGAGGAAGATCATGGCTTGATTTATTAAAAACAAACACTTTGATGCAACTGTAAAATAATAGGTATTGTTGGTACCTGCAGGCCGTTCCTATGTATATAATTTACTCTCTGAAGCAGTTGCAGAAAAACATTAGGGAGTAGTTTTTAGGGTTCCGTACCCAAAGGGTCAAACGGGACCCTATTACTGAGGCTCCGCTGTCCGTCCGTCCGTCCGTCCGTCTGTCACAACTGTCACAAGGCTGTATCTCATGAACCGTGATAGTTAGCCAGTTGAAATTTCTACAGTTTATGTATTTCTGTTGCCGCTATAACAACAAATACTACAATAAAAACAGAATGAAATAAATATTTAAGGTGGCTCCCATACAAAAAAGTGATTCTTAGACAATGGTACGGAACCCTTCGTGCGCGAGGCCGACTGGCACTTGGCCGGTTTTTATGTGGTTCCGATATTGGCTAAACATTTGCAGTAAATTCAAATACATACTATAAATTGCGATGTTGATGGTAATGAGAAAACGAATGACGATGTGGAAATAAACAATACACTCCTTTTTTAAGCAGTCATGTAAAAAAGGAGGATTACCTACTGTTTTTTTCCCCGGAAAAGGTTTGGATCAGTTTATTTATTTCTTTGAAATTAAGTATACCTACTATTCTGACATTACAATGATCCCATTTGTTACCAAGTCAGGATTTGATGATAGAATCAGAGTGTATTTACTTACATGCTTATAAGTATTGTAACTCGACATTTAGTGAACAGTAGTTAGTAAGAACTTTATTCTGGTAAGGTAGGCATGTAGATATAATAGCTAATAGTATCAAGAGCCGTCTGTAATAATAAGATAAAGGTTGCGTTTCTCCATTGTTATTTGCGTAAGAAAATTATCAAATGTCTATACATAATGACGCACAAAACAAAGCGCGATTGCAGTGTTTTTTTACTTTTTTGGTCATGTTTGTCCTATTCTTCCTCAATAACAAGCCACGACTGGGAATAAATAGGTTTCTTGATTGAACATCATGCTGGCCTACGATTCTCAACAGGGTTTTTTAACCGACTTCAGTTTCAAGAAGGAGGAGCTGCTGTATTCGGTTGGGCTATACTTAGAGATCCGTACCTCAAAAGGTACCTGTACTCAAAAGGTACTGGAACCCTTAAAGGATCACTCGTGTGTCTGTCTGTCCGTCTGTCACAGCCTTTCTTCTCCGAAACTACTGGACTAATATGTTAAGTTGTAATTAAGGAATTGAAGGAACTCCTCAATTATTAAAATGGTGGTTTGGGTGTTTCCTTAAGCAACTCAAAGATTTCCTCTCGAAAACCAGCAATTCGATGGAGTAGATCTGATGACGAAGACCACAGATGACGATTGTGGGACTTTCTTAACACAAGTGGGTATATTATGATTTTAGATAAGTATAGGTAGTTGTGAAAATTACTAACGAGACTGAGAGGTGAGGGATAGGCGTCGGATGTGATGGTGTTTGAGGGGTCTGAGGTAGGAGGTAGAGAGTTTGGAGCTTCACAGTCAGGAATTGAGCTGCTGGCCCAGCACTGCTGGTTGGCGGGTCTGTGAGTTGGTGAAGGTTAAGGGGTCGGAAGTTGGGAGTTGAGGGGTCAGAAGTTGAGAGTTGAGGGGTTGGGGTTGGGTGGCACATAGCCGCAATAGTATTTGTTTTATTGATTAGGTACTTTTACTATCATTCTATGTTTGAGTAGGTACTACATTCATGCAGTTCTCTCTTAGATCTTCGCTATTAAAACTCTTGGGAAATTTACGGAAAACGCGCACCGACCCTACGCGGAGCCTTCGGATTTGGGAACTTGCACTGTTTATTTATTCATTTTTTTATTTATACTATTGTTTTGTATTTTGATCTTGCTATCCCAGCTACTTTGCATCAGTTTTGTACATTAATTTTCGCACACAGTAGCCTCAAACACGAGCAATCTTATAACATCTGTGAAAATAAATACACAATAAAAAAATACACGTTCTTATAATCCCAAAAAAATGTATTGATTAAGTAAGATCTACCAAATAACATTTTTTTTTCAAATATGTCCATGGACTGATTAGATTACTAAGTAAATACAGCGTATACGAGTTATTTTAGTTCCAAATGCGTTGTTTCTGGCACAAAATGAGAGCTATCCTTGTAAGCGGTACATTAAATTCCAAGTAATGGCTTCTTTCCTAACCATCGATATAGAAACTAAGCATATAGTTATTATAGTTGCAGACATCGTGCCATAACACTTTCCGTTAAACTGTTTTTTTTGATTTTCGGGATTTTTAATTCGTATCACGTATAAAAATAAAACATTCATAGAAAAATTGTGACGTCCGGAACCCTAGAAACGCGAGTTCCACTCGCACTTAGCCGGTTTTTTTGTTGTTTTTATGACGGCACGGAAAGGCACGGACATGACGCTGCATCTAATGATTTATTTATAATTCGCATATAGCGAAATATCATTTTTATGTATTAGATCTATTGATTAGACAAATTTCAGGATTGCAATAAGTCCAAAATTGTGCGGTAAGGTAGATTTATATCAGAGACATGTCAGTCGCTTCGCTTGTTTATATTCAAAACGCAACTCTTTGTAGCTCCGTCGAGTGGACAAAAACTAGAGCTGGACGGTAACTAGCACGATCATCCTATATGCGTTACCAACTGATAGAGTGGGCTCGGAAAAAGAAGAGTCAGGTGATTACAATGTCATGAGTGATCGAATTATATTCTATTCTATAGTGCCGACCGCGAACACCGAAGTTCACAAATTGCGGACATCTTTCTATCTTACTCCAATTATGGCGTAATTGGAGTGACAAAAAGGTACCTGCAATTTGCGAACTTCGGTGTACGCGGTACGTCTTCAGAAGATCTACCGCGAACCGCGTTCAACGTGTTGCTCTTGTAAATTCCTACGTACCTAAGTGTGATAGGGAGGCAACATGTCGAACGTGGTTCGTGTCGTGGTAGGATTTCTCTTTCCTTCCGATGTTTTTCTGGGTTCCAGTTCCAGTAAGAACCATTATAATCTATGGGGTTTTTATCCCTCATTTCTATGAGTAGACATTAGAGAAACTGGCGTCTACTTAAAACAATTAACACAGATGATCAACTTTGTGTTTTATTTCTATTAAAATAAGGTTGTTTCTTATATAACACGGTTACGTTTATGTCAAAAGAATCAGTTGTCAAAATCTACGTTTAGATAAAAGGTGAAATTCGTTTCTATTAAAACGTGGTGCAATAAAAATAACACGCGTTATTAGGAGTGGAAATTTTATTAAGAAGTTTTTATCAGTGATTTCAGTTTAACTTTGGTATGTAACGTAGAAAAATAGCAATATAATATAAGTCATAACGCGCCTTCTCCCCTCTTATTTGTTACTAAGCTGAATTCCGTGTTGGTGTTAACACCAGGAAGTTATCAACCCGTATTGTGTAAATTAATGAAGTTGTTTGCGTCTTGGACTTGGCTTCAATCAGGTTAATTCATACGCAACGGAACACGCCTCCTTACTTGCCGTTGTACACGAGATTCTGAGGTAAATAAGTTGATAACCTATGAGTAAAGATAACCTGAGTTACATTAGTCTTGAAATATCCGGTATTGTACTGTAAGACGTCTTTTGAAGCAGTTTTAATCGGTTTATGCTCATAATGAACCAGTAACTGCGATTATTCTTGATCTCTTCAACCCCATGAACGAATAGTTTACTGTTTAAACTGTTTAAATCCAGTTAACACCCGTTCCACGTGTTTGTTTCGGGGCCAATTATTTGTTCCTATACCAATTATAGAGACTAGTAAACATGATAGATAATAATTTTGTTGTTCGGTTAATGTGACCTGACTGACCTATTAACGTCAACAGTAGGCGATGAGGCAAATCATTTGCCTTCGAGTTGTCAGTTCAGTTCTGAAAGCCACAATGAGAAGTCATACGTTCTTTGATTCCTTGGGCTCGGCCAGGTAATATATTAGATTAATGACCTCTGCATTTTCTCCGCTATTAGTTTCTTTTTAACCTTAGCCCTATTTTATGTTGTGTGGTTTTATTAATTTATTACTTTTCTTAGCTTGGGTTTTATTTACATTCTGTCCCAAAATCAGACAGAATCTCTTTCTGTATCCAACCTTAGTGACCATATTACTGTTGTGTTAATAGCTATATGTGTTTGTTTTAAGAATTTTAAAATTATGTTTTTAATTTTTCTTTTTTATTTAGCATCATGGCCCGAATCCTTGATGGCAAGGGGCTTGCCAAGGACATCCGCAATGAATTAAAAATTAAGATCCATAATTGGATGCAACAAGGTCACCGGGCGCCAACCTTGAGATGCATTATAGTTGGTGATGACCCGGCCAGCCATACTTATGTTAAGAACAAGATTCAAGCTGCGACAGATGTAGGTATTCAGGCCGAAACCATAAGATATGAAGTTAATATGACCGAAGAGGACCTTTTGCTAGCTATTGATGAATTAAATGCAAGCTCTGAAGTTGATGGCATTTTAGTGCAATTGCCTTTGCCCGGAGGCATTGATGAGAGGAAGGTGTGCAATGCTGTGGCTCCGGAGAAGGATGTGGACGGCTTCCATATTGTCAATGTCGGGCAGCTGTGTCTGGACATGCCAACTATTGTTCCTGCCACTGCTTTGGCTGTTGTGGAGATGTTGAAAAGGTATGTATTTTTTAAACTAAGATTTTTTGGGTTTAGTTTTGTTATTTTCTTCTGTCAATTAATCCAAACAATAATTAACATCAATTTCCAATCAATGGCTATCAAACACAAAGTCTCAAATTATATCTGGGTAGATTTATTTTATTTGATTAGAATACTTATTTAAATAAAGTGTTATCATGAACACAACACAAATGCACAATGCACAATTTTGATAATCTTGATTTTTAGTTTAGATTTTTATGTTTTTCAAGTCTAGTGTGTTCAAATTGAGATTTTATTATTATCAACCCGCACAATCAGACCAGACTGGGTGGTAAAGGAAGTTAGTATAATATTTTATATGCTAACTTTTGAATTTGTAGTAACCTTGACACATCCTGTTTAACATAATTATTAATAGCCAATCTTTCACTTTTTCATAAATATATTATGTTCACATACTGAAAAGTATCATTACTTAATATTTATTTTATACAATCTTTGGAATTTGACTTCATAGCAAAACCTGATTGAACAGCCTCTGGAATATTTAATTTCAAACTAACATTAAACTATTTTTGTAGATTCAAAATCGACACCTTTGGCCGTAATGCAGTAGTGGTAGGCCGTTCAAAGAATGTAGGCATGCCAATCGCCATGATGTTGCACAGTGACATGAGTCATGACAGTGGCCTAGGCATGGATGCCACGGTCACCATCTGCCACCGGTTCACGCCTAAAGAGAAGCTGGAGTTCTACTGCCGGAATGCTGACATTATTATTACTGCCACAGGTATGTTTCAACTATCCTTTTTACCATAAGTTTGCTTGTACTGTGCTGTCCAAACTATTTATAGACATTCTTTTCTTCAACTAAATTCAGATCAAAGTAAATCAATAGAGGAGTACAACTTTGCCTTTCCTTTAGCTGATATAGGTAAAAAACTTAGCCCTCTTACATGTACTTCATTGTGTATAATTTATAAAAACGCAATAAAAAATTATGTTGGCATTGATCTCTTCCTGTTGAATCTTAATGAAAAATAAACTGTAATTGAACAGGATTTTAGCTAATTACATAAGTATATAAATAAATAATAATATAAATAATGATTGTGCAAATCTTACGTCTTATTTCAAATATACAGATATGATCCGAACACTTCTAAACAACATACATAAGGAGCTTTTGTTGAAATTTTTATCGATACAACCTATGAGACCTGTTACAATTCTCAAGTATGAGATAGTTTACATGACTAATTCAATATTTTCATTTAGGTGTTCCAAAATTAATCAAAGCTGACATGGTGAAGCCGGGGGCTACAGTCATTGATGTTGGCATTGTCAGAGTGACCGATGATGATGGGAAGACCAGACTTGTCGGTGATGTCGACTATGATGGTGAGTTTTACTATATTACTTATTTATGAGTTTTTTTTTTACTGATGATGCGGTCGTTAAAATGTTTTTACTTATTTATTCATCTAGATTCTAGAACAGTCTTATAAACGTATAAAATATGGAATACTGATCCGAATTAAAGCCATTAAAGTAATGTTACATTAATACTTATCTTTATGATTGTTTAAATGCTACACATACTCGTACGATTAATGACAGCACTTAACGATATTAATCATTGATTGATCGTTTACTTTTACTTCTAAAATCAATAACAATAGCGGTATTATCTAGAGTCTTAGTGCAGTTACTTGATGAGTTAAGTCTAGCAACAAACTTTGGTATTACATTAGCATTTTTATTGTTGTACCTAGTCTACCTTCATACTTAAGAAGTTTGCTGATGAGTTTCAGTAAAGTAACTTTGCTTGTTTATTTAAGCGTGATTTACTTAAAAATTAGCG
This sequence comes from Cydia pomonella, assembly GCF_033807575.1. Taxonomy (NCBI): domain Eukaryota; kingdom Metazoa; phylum Arthropoda; class Insecta; order Lepidoptera; family Tortricidae; genus Cydia; species Cydia pomonella. The sequence goes on along the minus strand of NC_084719.1, from coordinate 14,596,936 downwards.
TTCATCAAATCCGTTTTTTTTTTTAAGTATATTATATTGAAAAGTTTCTATTTTGTTGTTTTTATAAAATTAATTACCAGTAGAGCTAAGATAGTCGGCTCTTTATCATTTGTCACCCTGCCTGTCACGTTCTAACAAGTATGTAAGTGCGAAAGTGACGGGCATAGTGACAAGTGATAAAAATGGAACTGTGCTGCCACCGCTGAACTGAACAACTTGCCTGTCTCTAACAACTGAATTCGCTAGCTCTCGGCCGTCAACCCTCAATCCATCACTTCCTATACTGACGTAGTATTTTGTCCGCAGAGGTAAGCAAAGTAGCCGGCGCTATAACGCCCGTGCCCGGCGGTGTGGGCCCCATGACTGTGGCCATGCTCATGCATAACACCTTCCAAGCTGCCCAGAGACTGCGAGATGCTGAGATGATGCAATAAGTTACAAGTAAAGTTTATTAGACATCTTGTGGCTGGTTTTCCATTTGTAAATTACAGCCAATAATATGTATTTTTTGTTGATGTTGGGAAACTTATTATTCATATTATTTCATGTTATCCATCTGATGATATGAAAACGTTTCACTAAAATTAATTTTATTATTGGCTGGAACTATTCTATTAACTTGACAAACCCTTTGGAAACTGAATAATATGAAATACATTTCATTTAGAATTTTAAGTTTCAAAATTAAGTTATTTTAAAGTTAAATGTGTTAATTTGTTATAAATTTTAACATGGAGTCAGGTGAGTGCTGCTCATATTTTGTAATTGGTTATGTTTATTGGGTATTGTTTAAGAATCTCTAAATTAAATGTATGCCTCTTCTATTTCGTACCACAGTGCCTTACTTAGTTATAATGCGATTTAAAAAAGTATTATATAGGTTATTATAATTTAATAATACCTTGATGGTATTTAGCAATTTGACTAGATCTATGCTATATTATTCTGTTAGTTATTAAGATGTAATCAGCTGATTGTTTTTCAAATCAACACATTCCTTGTTATATTGTTGTTAATCTTAAGCAGAACCATTGTAAAATATCAAATACAGTAGAATCTCGATAATCCGGAACTACGATGGTTCGGCACGTCCAGTAATCCGGCACTAAAGTAGAGGTGCAAGTGATCATTATATGTCCAGGTTTACTATCTGCACTTACATTATCACACTGCCTTCCCTTTAAAAGTGGCTAAAAACCAAATAAGGGTCGAATTTTCTTCTTATTTTAGTATAGTATACAACATACAACAACGCATGAACGCATGACGCAGGAAGCGGACCCCAGGCTCCCATGAGCCGTGGCAAAAATGCCGGGACAACGCGAGGAAGAAGGAGGAGTATACAACATAGGTACAACATACTTAAAACATATCAAAATAATGCAGATTTGCTTTAATTTCCAGTAACTCGAAACTTTCCATTAATACGGCACTCTAGTGTCAGCGTTAGTGCCGGATTACCGGGATTGTACTGCAGTTATATTTAATAGACTCACTTACCTTTAAGTTTTGAAGCCCTTCCAGGAAGCTAATGCAATAACTTATTGATGCCTATGAGCGTCATGGTCCATAAGTCATGCCATAACGACTGTAATTTCCACATTTCATTTCATTTACCTATTCCATAATGGCTGTGATAAATAAAATTCTTCTGTTCCATCATAGTATCAATTGGCATGTTGTTGACTATAAATTATACCAAGTTAATAATAAATAAATTATTCGTACTAATTCTTGACTATTATTTACTTATTCCCTTATTCATAATTTAGCAAGTCTTGCTCTTTTTAACCACCATACCTATGTCTAAGGTAATGAAAGTAGATGGTTAAACAAAGTTGATTATGACCATTTATATAGGTATTCTATAGGGGTATTGGGGGGGGGGGGGGGTAGGGGTATACGGGACAAACGGGAAAAATACGGGTGCGATACTTATACGGTGACATATGACGGAAAGAAACGAACTTATATTTCGCCATAATACATGCTTGCAAGACCGTAATTTTTTATTTCCTCGCGTCTCCATGAATCCTAATTAATATTTTATGAACACCTGTTTCATTTATTTGATTGTACGTGATCAATCTAGATCACCGAAGACATTGGTTGGAACATCGACGTATAACTACATAATTAATTCGCTGTTTCAAAGAACTAGTCAAGGAGTAAACGCGTATAATCGTCGAGTTTTTCATAATATTAAAATTAATAGATCAAGCTGCCTAACTTACGTATCTCACTTTTAGTTATAAAGTATTTAGTAGTGTCCGACCGAAGTTTCGGTTTCGGCATAAACGTAATGTTGCGGCAGAAGGAAACTTGCCCGCGTAGTCAATATGTCAATCGTTAACGCTCCGTAGCGAACGAAACGCAACTGCCACTGTTGCACTAATATGGAAGAGTGATAGAGAGATGACGACGCGCTACGCTTCGGAACGTTAATGATGTTGGCTACGCGCGCTGAACAGTGTCGGCCAAAAAACTGCTGAACATTTCACCCGCGCTGAAACTGTATGTTCAGTTGATGTTTCGATTTCGGTATTAAAAAAATCATGTTTCGGCAATCTAGGGCAAAACAGAACTTTCGGGTCCGGCAAAAAATCCGGTTTCCGTTGGACATTAGTAATAAGACTGAAATTAACGGTCGATTTGTAGTAGGTACCTAACGTACCTGTTATCATTGAACAACCAGTTGCGCACTGAGCAACCATTGGAGAGAAGAATATTTAATTCCCAGTAAGCAGTTTCTATGCACAGACATTACCAATCACAAAATAGGTACTTTATATATCTGTTGTAACGTTGGTAAGCTCTTTGCCTATATTCACAAGAATGTGAAATAATACGCATTGTTCTGTAGACCTAATATTACAATTTAAGGTTATCTTGAGTGAGAAATACATTTTCCATTAGATTCACCACATTTTCTGCGTGCTAGCGTTCGCGACATGGGGAATCCAAGGTCGTACCTATTCCGAAGCTTATATAATGGAAAAGTTAAAAACAATTTTAACGAGTACTTTTTATTTATAATAGGTAGGTACGTGATTTTCTCTTTTGTTTAATGGTTGTTATTAGGTAAGTACCTAAACGACATAATTTTATAGAAGTTTGACGTTTAAAATAATACTTGCATTGGCTAGGCTGCCAACTTATCTTGGTCTGCCTCTAATAGATACCTAAATAGTACTATGTGAATGGCGGTCATGAGGTTAAGGAATAAAAAATTACACACACGACAACATCACATAAGTAGGGGGAGTCAGGGAGACATGTCCAAATGGAAGATTTAACCCAACTTGAACCTTCTTCTTCCTCGCATTGTCCTGGTATTTTGCCACGGCTCTTGGGAGCCTGGGGTCCGCTTGGCAACTAATCCCAAGAATTGGCGTAGGCACTAGTTTTTACGAAAGCGACTGCCATCTGACCTTCCAACCCAGAGGGTAAACTAGGCCCTATTGGGATTAGTCCGGTTTCCTCACGATATTTTCCTTCACCGAAAAGCGACTAGTAAATATCAAATGATATTTCGTACATAAATTCCGAAAAACTTATTGGTACGAGCCGGGGTTTGAACCCGCGACCTCCGGATTGCAAGTCGCAGTCTCTTACCGCTAGGCCACCAGCGCTTATATTATTTAACCTAACTTGAACCATCTTATTAAAATACAAAAACCTAGGTATAGGTATTCATCTACGCCAGCGACCTACGTCTAGCTTCTAACGGCCCACCATGCATGAAAAATTCGCATCGGTAAGTATTAGATTAGAACATAGAATTTAAATGGTTTATTTTAAAAATCTAACGAAACAAAACAACACAACTCTGTCCTAGTGTTAGGACCGTGACGTAAACTCACTAGAGACGAAGGTACTTCGATGTTTGTAGCTCACTATCTTATTGGTATAGAGGCACGTCTCAACAATGCATTTCCTCGACAAACATTTGCAAACGGATACTGGGGACAATTTTGTCAACATGTACCGGTATCACAGATCACCTAAGTACACTGGTACCTATCAGTATCACAAAAGATACTTACGATCAAAAAATAAGATGTATTTTTTTTTGGAGTGCTGCTGTTACGTTAATGAATAATTATTATTAATTATATAGGGCATTCTGTAATACGAGATTCTCTAAGGATTAACCGGCATCCGATATCGGGTCGCATTTAATCCAACCTGCACTTTCCAAGTTTTGCACCTATCTGTGACCTTGGAGACGCCATGTCTGTCACTTTCTGTACAAAACAGGCTGCCGAGTTTTGCGGGGAGGGGCACGTCAAATGTATGTATGTTACATAACGTGAAAATAGCCATGTCAGATTAACGTCAGTCCATACAAAAGTATGCACAATTGTGCAAAGTTTTCGACAGAGGGGTAAGCTCTTAAAGGCGACTCCTGTCTAAATGCTCTAAGGTTTGACCTCATGCTCTTCGTAAACGCTTCATAATGCTTCAAAATGCGAAGTCTACGAGAGGTAGTCTGACTGGACACCCGCTGCAAGTTGCAAGACGTTTACGAACGTTTATATTGCTTCCCGTATCGTTACCATCTCAACTTCATATAAGACCTAAAAACTCTATTTAAATGCGGACCTTATATTGTCCAGAGTAAGGACGCTTTTTAAAGTTTAGGTTTGTCGTAGAATACGAGGTTGCATAGGTAATATGGTATATGCATGACAATGAATTGGCAGTCAAAGGAGATTGTTTCACAGGTCGAAGACAGTTTATTTTGATGGAGTACTTGGTACACCTTTGATTTGTTATAATTAGATATTACCAAACCACTGACACAACTGCAGAATTACTTTAAAAAGGTGCTAGGTTTTTTGGCTTAATAATAATATTTTATCAATTTGGTATTAGATATGTAGTAAAAGCTGGTGTTAAAACGTAGTTGTTAAGGTTCTCAAAGTAACAGTGTAAGCCACATGCTGTTACAAACGAACAAATATTATAATACTTCAGCTTAGGTACACCTGTTTTAGGCAGGCAGGTAGGAGTTACAACACTGAAGGTTAGAGCGAGGCTGACCTTAATTCAGATTAGGTAAGGCAAACCTATTTACAAAACTTTATCACTAGGTACCCCGTCTGTTACCAAGTCTGAATCTTGAGAATTAGATTATTAATACCATCAAACAAACTTTCGAAGATTATCTACTACCATATATAAAGAAATACGAGTAAGTAACTAAGTTACTTACTTATTAATAATAGGAGGTTGTATGGGACTTGGGAGTATAGAAGTTTCAAAACGTATTATTGATATAAGTTTTAAATTCGCTTAATAACGATTAAGCACGTTGAGATACGTCGAATTAATTACGATATGAATCGAATATGTCAGTGTCGAAAGTGGCGTATTTTTGTTTGAAGAGACCCATAGGCTGCATAGGCATACATATAGACTGCTTACCGTCAGGCGGACCGTATGCTTGTTTGCCACCGTCGTGGTATAAAGATACTGACATATCCGATCCATATCGTATCGATATATTTTAATTTAGATTAGTTTTTACCATATCGTATCTAGACCTAATTTTTGACGTATCTTAAAATGTGAATCGGGCATGCTTAAATTTAATTACATATAAATCTTTTTATAAATGGGTTTTTAGCTAGGTGTCTATGAAGTGAGCACTCTTAGCTTATTTAATTATTTCTATATGTTAATGTACCAAATGAAATGTAATCTAGTTAGTTTGTTATACTATATTGTGTACTATGTTCATTTGTAGGTACATAAGATGGTATTAAAACATAGTCGGTACATGACACCCTGTTAGGGCATGGCATTAATCTTAATACTAGTGGTGAATATTTACAAATAATAAACTAAACTAAACTTGTCTTTACATAATAATTTAGAATAGGTACATTATAAAATTCATTAAAATAATAGAAATCTTAATTAAATTGGATTCATGCTCAGGTATTTTATAATTGTATAATTCATTATCATAAAAGCTTAACCAATAGTCAATAATAAAATGAAAAAAAAAATACTATTCTTATCTCTAGATCCGGGCATCTGACAGCTGGTCATCGGTAGAAGTTAAAGTGATAATCCCCGATTTTTTTTTTGTTTTCGCACAAAAACAAAAAAAAAACTCAAAAACTTGCATCCTTCAAGTGACCTGCATTTTCTGACATATCAGCATAATATAGCATATTAACTTCTGATAATTCCTTGTGCTGCTACAAATAGGTACGTATTTCGCACAGATTGTCAAAACAACTACCTACTTCGGTATCATGGTACAATAAGTTTTGACATTATCCGATCAGATTTCGGATGTCAGATGATCTTTGGAGAAAAAAAGCTGCTAGGAAACTCCCTGTGGAATCACATCCTCTTATTTTCGTATAAAAAAAATATAATTCTGTCATCCATTTATAATATCACACAAAAATCTACTTTTTTAATCTTCCCTTCTTCCTTTGCCACGCTTTTAGCTACTCTTTAACACGTACTGTCACATTTAGCAGGACCCCGCGCTGTTGCTGTGACGTAATATGTGGATGACCCCTTCTTTGTCGTCGTATCCGACATTCGATCGGATATTGTGAAAGCGCTCTTATACCTACTTTATACATTGTGTTTTGACATCATTGAATTGTGTCGACAAAGCTAAAATAAAGATAGCTTTTGGTCGTGGTTAATTTAGATAAATCGAGGGCTGCAACGGCAAGAAACAGCGTTTCTGCAACAGACTTAAGGTTCAATTTGGCCTACCTTGTATACCTTTTTTACTACACCTGTCTCGTGATTCATGCTCGCATATCCAACAATCGCTACACCTCTTAATTACCTCAGCCAACTGAATACTAAAGCAATATATTCCACCACCTATGAAATAACTTTGCATAATTAAACTCGGTTTTAGGGTTGCCAGATGTTGAACTTTTCTGACAACCATTTTGTAAGCAGTGTCGTTTGCTAACGAAAAGCAGTTTGTGAAGCTTAGTTTTGTTTCGAGAACTATTGCGCCGGTATCTCAGGGGGCCTAGTTAAGACGACAATATTTTTGGTCGCATATGACTTGTAAGATGTTTGATGCTTGGTCTTTAACTGGCAAAGGTCATCTTGTACGGCTACCACGAGCCTGTCACTAAGCTGACACTGACATATTGGAGTTAGTTACTTTCTATAGAATAATATACGTATACGTTTTGCTCGCACTAATATCCCAGTAAGAGCGAGATGCATAGAATTAGTTATTTACGAAACAAGTGCGAAAAATAGGAAATTCATAACGAATGGCGATAAATTAAAACACGATCGAAGGGAGTGTTTTAAATCGACACGAGTTCTGAATTACCTATTCGTACATGTATCGTACAACGTTTTACATGTGACTTTTAAATTTTCGACATAGTTACATAATGTGCTAATTTACGCAATAGTGCGGAAAAGTAGCACCATAGGTACTGTAATAGTACATTATGATACAAGTGTGCTAATTTGGTCATTACACACGAAGGCGATATTGTGCGCGCGAGCTGCAAGCGAGCGCGCAATAAGATAGCCGATGTGTGTAATGAACTAATGACCATAGCACACGTGTTTCATACAACGTTTTTCAGCACACTTGCGAGAAAAAAATAAACTTTCATATTCATCAAATTTTATTTGTTAAATCGGTTAGTATGCGGTGTTGCATCTGTCATACTGCCTGCCGCCCCTCGCCCCACCGCCGGCAGCCGGGTGGCCCCGGCGGCGGGCGGGGCGCCGGCTGCTCCCGCCAGTCCACGTTGTAAAATCTACTCGACCAATTTAAGAAGGCTCCGTTTCCATACATATTATTAGCAATCAGGTACCTTCTTAACTCAGTCGGATAATATAATGAAAAAGCACGAGTGTTATAATATACTAAAAAAGCACGCGTGTTTAATATCTCGGATTATGAGCAAAATCGGTGGAATATAAATGCCGTTTTGAGCAAGTGTGTTGAAAAGTAAGTTACGCACACGCTAGCGAATATGTCAGTGTCATGTCAGTCACAAGCTTGTGGTAATTGCTTTTATTTATTGGTTAGTGTTTTGTGTTGGGTTTTTTCCTCTTGTATTTCTTTCTTTTTTTTTCAGATTCTTGTAACTATCAAAGCCTGTACCTACCCTCAAGGCACATTTAATTTTCTAATATACATAATACAGTGGTGTTACTATAAATAGCTTATATCTAAAATAGGCCCTTATTTTTTAATTAAATCAAAATGTCAAGAACTTTAAAATTGTACATGGTAACCCTACAGGTTAGAGTTTTCCTCATTCTGTATGCACCCTCCTTTCCACACATTGCCGGCACTTTAGTGGCGACAGTGAAGCTAACCGTTTTAATTCGACTTCGGGGAGACGTGGAAATTACACTTACACGTATTAAATTCAGTTTATCTGATCTTGAGGGCGTGAAATAATATGCTCAGATTAAATCAGAGCAGCTTGCGTGATTTTACGAGCGCCGTAACGTTTTATTTGAAGAGACAATTTAATTTTAACATGTTAATGATTTGTATGTTAAAAGTACTTAGTAAAATGACTCCCTGGCAATGTATTTATAAACGGCTGTATAAGCTCTTGAGTTTCTCTTAAGCCTAATTTGCGCTGCTGCCACTAGCTCCTTATTATGATCCTAGGGTAATAAACACGCCCCTATTTGTGGGCCCATAAATCCACCCCTTTTTTCACTTACTTACTACTGTGGCGCAGCGACCCGAAGTGGATCTTGGCCTCCGAAACCAAAGACCGCCATGCTTCTCTGTCCAAAGCTGTCTGTTCAATCACCGATGCCGAGTTCATTGAGGTCTCCTCGCTGCCTCATGGTATGGCGTAGAGGAGCGTCCCCCGGTTGGTGGATGGAGGAATGGTCGGTAGTACAGCCCGCAGCCAGCAGGTTAAGTCCATTGGACTCGCTGACTAAAGCAGGTTATGGTCCTCCAGCATTTCGGGGGTTGTGCGGCGGATCAAGACCTCGCTCACATAAAAAAGTTACTGTTACGAAACCGGCACAAGAAAAGTTAGATCCGATCCCCTTTTTCACTAGAGTGTTTTCGGTACGAAATACATGTTACACTGCATACTGGTAGTGCACATAGTCCCTAAAAAGTAGAAAACTTAAAAAATAAAAATACAGTTTCTTTGTGTCGTGAGTGTCGTGACAGCCGCTATTTTTGTTTGTGTTGGTTTATAAATTGAATTATAAATGTATAAGTTAGTGGTGCATTAACAAGTGGTTCAACCGGAGGAAAACCGAGGCGAGTCTAAGATATACAATATGAGAATATTGTACGCGCGATACATGTTACCTAATAACTAAATAACCTATGACTTTATACGTACTTTGCTTCGAACATCCTTTAATGTTCTTCGCTCTTTTCAGGTAAATTATTCAGTAAGCAAAATATCCATCAACGGCAATACCACGGGTATACACACGGGGGTGACTCCTTTTGACTTTCTCGTAATACCGTGTTTTGTTACAATATTGAAGTAATCTACTGTCTCTACGGACAGCACTTACATCTCAAGCCTCATTTTCATATATGAATTTGACGTATAAAAATGTTTTTGAAAATGTATTGCTTGTGTATTGTCGTTCACTCTAGACTACTTCCACTTTTAAACGAGTTCGACGTATTCGTTTTTACCGACCGACGTATTAAGTAAGCAACGCTTAATTGTGGGAGAGATTTGCCTGCGACTATTTTGTATTATCATCAAAGAAAATTTGAAATAGAGGTGTATTGTCAAAGAAAACTTTGTATTTACATACTTACATAAATTGACTGCCATCTTTCGACTCGTGATTAAAACTTTTAGAACTCCATTTGACCTTGATTCTTATTATTTCACTTTTATGATTGAAATTAGTCAAATATAAAAAAGTCGCGGCATCTTACTGGGCACAACCTAAAAGTTATGGCGCCATCGCTCGAAACGATGCTGTCATACCTTTTGCCTTTGATCTATTGGCACCACTTTTAGATATTTAACAAGGTCCAATGGCGGTCTAATAGTTTTAATCATGTGTCGAAAGATGGCAGTAAATTTACTGTGACCACAAAATTTTCTTTGAAAATCCACCTCTATTTCAAATTTTCTTTGATATTGCTCAGCTCTCACAGTGTCATTGACCGCCGTCATCATGGGCATCATATTAATAATTACGCGCAAGCGATAGAGATAGAAACAGGCGAGTCAATGTCAGAAATCTTCATGATAAGCGTCCTTTATTTAGTAGAAAATGTTCAATCAATTCTCTCTCGTTTAAAATTGTAATCGATTGTTCAATTCTGAATAAACTGGCTTTGTATTGTCACCCCGCACGGGAGCTGGCTGTAATTTCATTTGTAACTTAGTGAAGTTTACATATTCTGTTGCTCGTCAGACCGACGACTCGTTACTCTAACTGGAGTGTTTCGCTAAAGCTGTTACTGAATTATTTAGAAGCTTTTTTCGTGAAAATAATACTACCGTACTGGAGAAAAAATCCAATTGACCTGTTAAAATTATGCCTGTATTTATAAAAGCGCCTATGTACACAGTTGAAAAATGCAAGCCCACTTTAAGAATGAATTCCATCCATGCACTTTTGCAGCTCACTGTACGCAATTAGTTGCAAACTCTACCGCTGTAGAGTCGCAACAAATATTTAGCGTTCACCACTTTGCTTACAAAATGTAGCTGTATGCAGAGGAAGTTAGGTTTTTTGGACCTGATATTATTTATGTGCCTTGTTTTAATGACATATTTATGGTTTAATGGTTTAAAAATTTATTTCTCCAAAAGAATATTACAATTCACTTACATAGAGAAAAACAAACAGTCATAATACCTATACATAAAATAGAATAGAATATCATAAAATATATTCAAATACAAAACAACTTTTTATTTTTGTAAGAAAAAAGTGGGTACGTACAGCGTGAATCGGCAACTGGTAAGCCACAGTACAGAGAAATTGTCTTCGCGCGAGCGACAAAATTTTATTATAAATATTTAGAGACAAATGTAGGTTTTATACCTTCGGCAACTATGAGCTTTTAAAACCTCATTCACCTTCAATAGTAGTAGCACATTATCCCATGTAGCCGCCACTTTTCCACCAAATTCATACATACGAGGCCTTTGGTCAAACTTATGAAACATCTGACGCCTAAATGTCTTCATCGCAGTCCAAATTATCCTCTGGACAAACCTAATAACCCTTCATCATAAGACGGGCGCGTATGGGCATCCTAACGTCATTACACGAAGGGCAAACGGGTCAAGCCATATATTAACTTCATTACAATGCTTCGTTTATATTGGGCTCTGTCCGACAATTATTTTTGGTCTCTATTTCATTTAATACAACCCTCATAATTAGTTAACGAAAGGGAGCCGTAATGAGTGTTGGGTTGAACTTGTTTAGATGTTGCGAGATGGTGACGGTATGTGGACGACACGATATCAGAACCCCTAGTGTGAATTTATTCGATAGCGTGACGTGATGTACGCATTTGCGTTAAGTCATTTTGTATGGGATTTAGAAACAGCGCGCCAAGCGGGACGTTTCGAAAACTCAAAATCCCATAAATGAGATTTAATGCAAACGCGTAGGTACGTGACGTCTCGCTATCGAATAAATTGACACTAGGGGTACAGGGCAACTTGCGCCAAGTAATTCTGTTCATTGTCTGAACTTACAAATATACCGTAATATCAGAGGGCCTACCGCGAAAAACGCACGAATATGGGAGAGTAATAGAAAGTTAAATAACGAAATTTAGATTTTTGTTGGGATGGTATAGACAAATCCTGTAAAACAAGTATTTACCATCCCATTACTGGTGCCTGTTCCAATATAGGGGTGTTTACTATATGTTAGATTAGTAAATGTTTTTTTTTAATTCATTTAAACTGCCTAACCCTTTTCTCTTGCCAAAGAGCTGCTTAAGTTCAATTTTTCATTGATATTTGTTAGTTTGAAAATTAATGGCGCCATACATCCCATGACTGGAGACAAATAGACAAAAAAACATAAACAAATCCTGTAAAACAAGTATTTACCATCCCATTACTGGTGCCTGTTCCAATATAGGGGTGTTTCCTATATGTTAGATTAGTAAATGTTTTTTTTAATGCAGATAAACTGCCTAACCCTTTTTTCAGGCAAGGGACGATTTATCAACCACATTTGATTAGACTTTTGCATGTGACTCGTATCCAAAATGAATCTTTAAAACTCAACTATTCACAATTGTATTTTGGATATTTTTAAGCCTGCATTGTAGTAGTCTTGAACTCCAATGGCCCCCTATTAGAGCTCAAGACTATGTATGTGACGCGATTTTTTGTTCTGAATTATAAATGCTCTTAATTTATCTTTAAAAGGAGGTCTGTAAATAATCGCTCATCAACACTTTTTCAGTAAATATTTGTTCGCTTATAGTAAGTAGGTAATGTGGCACTTTTCCATTAAATATTACATTAATTTACAGTTATTACATAGAAAAAAAAGTTTAGCTATTAAAGATATACCTACCTATTCTTTAAGTTTTGCAACTAAGGGAGTAATAAATAGGGAAGAAAATGCCAAAGGGCTTCGAACCCTTTAACGAATCCGTCACGTATTTTCTAAACGAGATTTAACTTATTCTCCTTCCATACAAAACGCCCGTTTATTCGGTCGCTGTACAAACAAAGACCCTGTCCCTCTTTGGGGACAAATTCGCTATAGAAACGCTGAATGTAATGTCCTTTTCATTCAAAATTTTAAGAAAACTAGCCCGCTGCATCGCTGAATTAGGGGTCCTAATTAATGTTTTAAATTACTAATTGGAGAGTCGAAGACTTCGTCTTTTATAATTCAAAATTACGCGTATTTTGGCAAAGTTAGAACAAAGACTTTATCGGATATTTATACACCGTGTTTTTTGTTTCGTTAATTTCGAGGGCGCATTCCTGAGCTTGAATTAAGTAACTTTCTCAAAGACACTGGTATTTCGGAGATAATCTTTAATTTATTTTTTCCTTATATGGCCCTTACGAGTGTGTACACTAACTAGCCTTAAGGCCTGTATACATATTGATTAGTGTTTAGTAAGAGTTCATACATTTGCTACTAAACGTAAGTGCTATCTCGGACGATCGATGTTCGAAATTACATTGATATGTCACAATTTTCAATTGTTTGGTTGAGTTTAAATGTAATGTCCGTGTTACAACAACGCTATATGCAACATTTAACTACTTTTTATTAAAATAAAAATATATAAATAAACATAAAAATAAAAAACTTTTATCTTTTTAATTAACTATGCCATTTAGTTTCCTTAAACGTACTTACCGATGCCCCGAAGTTACGGAATTCAGTAAAAACACGGTGTAGAACATTTGTCTGATCTTGAACTCAAAGCTATAAGCGCGCCCCTTAGTCTCTGTAAAAAATGTAATTAGAAGCGTTTGTCTGGAAGACTGGCAGCTGCATAGAACATATCGTCAGCGCCGTAGAGACATTATTAGATTAACACGTAGGTATTTTTTATCGTAGTCGAATAAAACTCGACTCAATCTATCACAGCCACCACTAATACCACTAAAGCCAATATCGCTGATATTTTGAGCAGCATTGGAATCTGCAAAATATTCTGAGCACAGATTTGTCACCGCATGTCCAATAAAGTTCAGATATCGCACCAACTGGCACATTCTTACTCCGCTTACCACGACGTTCCGATGCCATATGCGTTGTCCTTTTCGATTATTTCACGATGCGTGTAAGGGTGACAGAGAGGGGAGTTTTGACTATAAATGTTGGTAGCAAGATTGCAGTGAATAGGGTTGTGGAGTCAGCAGCAAGCGGTGCATCTGCTGAGTCACGCCGCATATTGAACTGGGCTCTATCACAACGTTTAACCAGACGATTTAGACGATCCAGTTTATCCGTGACCTGTGTTTATTTACAATCGTCACCTGCGGACAGGTCAAGTTATAATATGAAATAAACTAGTCGAAAGGAAATTTTTTGTGAAATAGCCAAGCGCAGACATTGTCAAGCCAACGTTTATTTATTACATCCTATTTTATTTTGCGTCGGATCGTATTGAGAGGTCTTTATAGATCGTAAATGAAAGCAGAATTTATATGAGATTATCTAAAATGCTAGGCTTTGCGCGAGAAATAAAGGCATGTGGTGATATGAAATATTCATATAACCACGAGATAACTCGATGAACGAAGAGAGAATTCAATGTAGCGTTAAATATTAAATTTCGTGGATTAGCCCGCTTCGATTAATATCTTGGCACCGAGATATATTCACAGATACCTAGACATTTCTTGCTTTCTGCTTGAAACACGAGAAAACATGATCGATCCTCCGCATTTGACATGGTGACTACCTACAATTGTAAATCGTGATTCAAATGACTTACTTACGTACTTCGTACATGTCTCCTTAAATCTCGTAATAATTAGCTTAATTGAATTTACAATTACAATCGGCTAAAAATCGCTAAGTGAGAAAAACTATCAAAACCTACCTACTTGAAAAAGTTCGTAAAGAGCAGAAGTTCTTTTATTTCCACATTTCGTTTGTAAATTTTTAAGTCTGCCGGCCTCATTTACTACCAACAACAGACTGCGCAAATGAAAAAGCATGGCATGGACATGTATACTTAGAATATGTACGAGTAGGTATAGTGAGTCGTTCTACTTATCTGTCCACTCAGTTACGTACTGTCATAATAATAAAGTTTTGGTATTTAGTTATCCTTTGACGCATTATAATCATTAAATTGTTCTGAGCTATAAATTCTTAATTAGGATTGGTTATCCAATGGCTATCATTACTTACAACAGTTTTGGGTCATGATGGGGCTACTACCCCGCTTACAACATTGGTTTTGGGTCATGATGGGGCTACTACCCCGCAGAAAGCGATACCATGTCGAGTCATACTTGACATTATATCGCTCTCTGTTGCCTCACGTTATATGTATAAGCACATTGTAAAGTGTATGTAATATACGCCTACGGTAGATAGATAGGTACGAAAAACCGATTGAAGCTGATGGTATACCTATAGTTAAAATGCAGGATATATTCAAATGAAAAGTCACACGATCGTTTACATTACATACCTACATTATTAAACTTTCGATTGGGGTTTTCTATCAATGATTGTAACTTGGCTCTCATACTAAAGTACCTAGGTACTCATCACTCGTAGTCAATAGGTATAAAGTATTAAAGTACGGGTCACAGGGATCAAGTGATCTGTGACCGGCCTACATCCCGCCCAGCCCAAAGTTCGCCGTAATGGCAACAATTTTGTGCAACTATTAGAGTTAGAGAGGTAATGTGGTTGCCAAATGCGTGTTTAGACTCTTAGAGCTTGTGTGGGACGATTTTTAATGTAATGAGTTGTTTCCAAATAGAATACAACAAGTTATGTAAACAAATATTATTTCACACACCATCAGGTATCTATAATGTTTGTTTACAACATTATGTTAGTAAAAATAAGATAAGTATACTGCTCATTGAATCTTACATGCATAGACATCCAATGAATGATAAAAGGGCTATCCACCCTATCCGCAACCACCTTCAGGGTAATAGTTAAAAAAATACTATAGGTATTAATATAATATATTAATATAACAATACCAACTGGTATTGTGTCAGTTCAGTTCAAAGTTCAGTTCAAATATACTTTATTCATGTAGGCCTAGCAACAAACACTTATGAATAGTAAGACAGTATTACATATTATTATCTTAAACTAATGTTTGATAACATTAGTTGTTAATTGTTATATACGATGACTGCAAAGACAGTGGGAGTATCAAATTTCTTTAAAAATATATGTAACGATTATTATGGTATTGCAACACTTTGTCACGTCAGCTCTGGTGAAGCTGCAGATTTACTTTATAACAGCCTTGCGTGCCGATGGTATATTTAATTATATTTGATTCACGAAATTTACCCACATACTCGACTATACTTACTTGCAAATAACATGACCCATCACAAATAGCTTTTTGGCCTTCTGAGCTCTTCTAGCTCCACAACCCCTTGATCGAGCCTGCTCATCATTTAATGAATATAATATAATGTCCTCAACTACACGTTTACCCGATTTCATTTAAATCTAAACAAAATTACTTAAGTTATTGTCCATCAAACTATCCTCTAATAGTTCAGCTTAAAAACATCGAAATGCTGGGACGTGTCTATAGCCAGCCGTGTGTTCCAAGTTGAATGTAATAATTTTACTTTGCTTCGCTCATTCGATAATATACGAGTACATACTTGGCAAATCCTTTTAACCGCTAAATTGAAAAATTAAACAGCACGTTCCTGTTACATATGCCTCAACTGGTACACAATATAGCTGGCAAATAATTACCAGTACAAAATAAATAATTACTCTGAACTATTTGCGTTCCTGCCTAGCTCTAAATATTTAATCTAGCAGGCGGTTTGCTTTGCCTAGCAGGTGTTTAGAATTCGCTTCGAGTTAGTGGTTTACGAATTGCTTATTGCTTGCAAATATTTGGCAGTCTAAGACTAGGTTAGTGTTGGTTGAGACTCGAATCTGTAATTCTCACCTTTAAGACTCGATTGATTTTAGATTTGTGTGATTAAGCCGAAACTAGAGTTGTTTTAGAGGCCCCAGTACGTTTTAAAGAAGTTTCAATATCAATGCAACCATTTTCAACTAACATTGTTTTTTATGCGTGATGTTAGATATAAGTTTAGTAGTTAAAACGGTTAGAGCTATTTGTGCATTCCAGGGTTAGCCAACTGACTCGGAGTTAAACTGTGCTGCATGTATAAACGGTTAACTCCTAGTTAACTAGTTGGTTAACCCTGGAAGTGGCTCTTATACGTGTAAGTTATTTCTGGAATCTAAATATTAATTTAATTTACTTATATTTTAAATACGAGATCTACTTTTTTAAATGAGACAATATATTCAAATATGGACTCGTAAGACTAGAAGTCACCAGCTCTAGATCAAGCCATTCCCATTATGCGCGAGTGTGGGTGATTCGAGTTTTCATGCGAGCCAGCGGAATATGACTTCGAAACCGTAACATAGACAGAGATGCCTAAGTGAACTTCCACCAAGGCTCCTGTGACACGGTGACAAGTCGCGCTATTGGTATTGCTGGACCAATAAGTAGGTTAGGCTAGCGGTCGTTACTTATTAACCCAGAAATGGACAGTGTCAGATGTCAATTGTCAGCGCGGCCTCGTGGGCAAACAGGCGCCTGAGCTAACGAGTATAAAGCAGCAGAAACAGAGCGAATCGAATGCTGAAGCCGCTGAAACGAACTAGCTAAATGAGCTTAGAATAAATTTAAAAGTGGAAAAATCTACTGCCTGGGGTGAAACTTGAACTCCTGAACTTGAAGGTTTTTGTCTGATATACAATTAATTTAGTAGGTGGCTATACGTTTCAGCTTGGCTGTAACTGGACAGCAGAACAGCATCGAGCGGCAAGTGACGATGCGTTTGAGTGGCGCTACGTTGTACCCAGTCTCCAGCCATGAGGCATACCAAAAGTACCAAAATGATAGTAAGTATGTATATGCACATTTTTTGAAATCTCTTAGTAATTTTTAGTATCACGATTCGAAGGCGAGGCTTTAGCATGTTGTCGGTTACCCACAGCCACAGATCTAGAATGACGCTTGCGTTTAAAGATCATTGAAGTGTGCAAAAGGGAAGTCATCACGTGTATGAACATTTCGAGCGCGAAAGAGACAAGCACTAAATTCGAAAAGGTGACCATTATTAAGATTGCATCGCTGGTTTAATGTACCAAAACGTTAAATTTGTGGGCGGAAATTAATTTACTCAATCACATATTATTTATTCTGAATTTTCAATGACACTTAACATCATTCCGATATTCGTCGCGCTTTCGATCGTTGTACATTCTAGACCTCTTTTATCGCGCGGCTACCAGCGTTCGCCCGTACTCGTTAAGCTACTGAACTAGCAGCGTCTGAACGTCTTGCTAAAACGCCTGGTTTACCTACCTACTTCATCAGTTAGTTTAGCAAACTTGATGTTGAAGGCAAGTGAATTGATTTAGTTGGTGTAACTACATCACTACAACTTATAAAACAAAATCCCCCGCCGCGTCTGTATGTGTGTATATATGTTGGCGATAAACTCAAAAACTTCTTTTACAGAAACGGTTTTCTATGCGGTTTTTACCTATCAATAGAGTGATTCTTAAGGAAGATTTAGGTGTATAATTTGTTAAGGCTTTGCGTGCGAAGCAGGGGCGTGTCACTAGTTTGCATAGATCACGATCTAATCTTTGTAGTACGGAAGGTGGAGATAAGGAACGAAATCTCCATGTATCAAAAAGTGTCATCAAATAACTTTAAATAGGTGGCGCTACAATACCTAGAGTACTTGAACAAAAAAATCAAATCATAGACAGCGCAATCCACTCCGTCAATAACGCCTAGGTTCTTAGCTACTCTAGCGCTACTCTGGGGAGATTTGGAACTATTATTTATAGCTGACAGCTGGACACTTTTGCAACAGTTCTACCATAAGAGATGCCACTCCTCTTAATTCCATACTCCATACTTTGTAGCTTTCATCTTGCAAAATAGTCTAATAGTGTGTTGCCATGGTAACCCATACTACTTGACAGCTCATTAACAAATATTAGTAGTATGGAAGGTAGAGGCAAGGAACAGAATCTCCTTAGGCAGAACTGATGCAAAAGTGTCCAGCTGTCAGCTATAAATAATAGTTCCAAATCTCTCCAGAGTAGCGCTTGAGTAGATAAGAACCTAGGCGTTATTGACAGAGTGAAGTGCGCTATGATTAGATTTTTTTCTTAAGTATTCTAGGTATTGTATTGTAGCGCCACCTATTTATAGTTTTTTGTCGGACATTTTTTGGTATTTGGAGATTCTGTTCCTTGCCTCTACCTTCCATAATTAGTAGTCTAATACCGTTCGAAAAATTGGCCGCAGATGTATTATCAACTCAGAACATTATGTTTTCGACCTTATTCTGCTTCTCACATCTGAAATTTTTACCCCAGCTAATTTGTAGTTCGATTCTCTATCAAAATAACTCGATGTAAACTGACTAGTTTAAGTTACCAACTGGCGAGAAAAAAACCTACGCCTTTTTTGAAGTCGGTTCCTCTGTCGGTTATATCAGAAGTCAGAAGTCCTTCGGTTTTCGAGCAAAGGTATTTTTTTGTAGATACTACCTACATTTTATGTAAGAACCTTATAGTCCTTACGGGTTTAGAGCACTGAGAGTGGAATGATTATGTACATACCTATATTCAAGTATTCAATACGTTTTAGGGTCATCCACTACCGTCTTTTGAGCGTCGGCGTCTAGTCAGCGCTATGGAAAATGACGTCGCTGAGCAGTTGCGCCAACGTTGCGTCGAGCAGTAGCCATAGAGTTGACTAGACGCCGACGCTCGGTAGACGCTAGTGTGGGGTGGCCCTTACGCAATATCCACATGTTACAAGTAAGAAATCTAGAAAATGTCTCTATATTTCCCGCTTATCCGTTTAGATTGCTTACCCAATGCCAACGTCGTTGTACATTAATATAACCGTCCCACAATACACACCATCCACATTAACTGACCAATGCTTAACCTTATCACAAAGACATAAGGTCCACCGACGATCATAAATATTTCTGTTAGTACAGTCATGTCCTTAATTCCCGCAGTAAGCACGTACCGGGTACACTTGTCCAGAATTATCTTACTACGTTAATACCGAGGAGATCACGTAACTAACAATACACGAGCTGCTATATTGGTTTGGGACACTTGCTGATATCATAGTATAGGGAAAATGACATTTTCATTTCTCATCTTGGAGGATTTAACACGGACACGTCTGTTTGTATTTTTTTATACAAAACAGTCTGCAATTATATAAGTTCGCCTTTGTACTACCCAATTATTTTCTATCTGACGTAATCAATATTTATTTTTCTCGTACAATGAAGTGTTTACTTACTCACTTAAATATTACATGATGATATTACACATTGTATATTCCATAAATAACCACACTTTTACCTAAATTCTTAATTGAAAGTATGCCAGTGTTGAAAGTACCCCTCAAGAAATACTATAGATGTTTGTACTTAGTATGTTGAATCAAAGTCCTTGGTACAAACAATTACTTTTATTTTACTCCAAGTTCTTACTTCAACACTCTTAAACAAGCTTAACAAACAGTAGCCGTCGTACTAAGTGTTACTGGTTCAAGCGCCATAGCGAGAATGCCCTTTCCACCCCATGGTACGTTATATTTATACTTTCTCATGGTTAGAATTGGCGGGTACGACGGAAGGGTCATTAGTAGTGTAAATATGTATGTTCCATCTCAAAACTATTCCGCCAGAGGGCGCCACTTGGTAGTTCGGCAAAGATCCGTTAGATGGCGCCACTTGGTAGTTCGGCAAAGATCCGTTAGATGGCGCCACTTGGTAGTTCGGCAAAGATCCGCCAGAGGGCGCCACTTGGTAGTTCGGCAAAGATCCGTTAGATGGCGCCACTTGGTAGTTGTTCATTGATCCCCGTCAGATGGCGTTACTTTGTACGTGTAAGTAAGTTAGTTATCGATGAATTTAAAAAGTTCGGCAAAGATCCGTTAGATGGCGTCACTTGTTCCTTCCGCAATGATCCGTCTTTGTAAGTAAGTTAGCTATGAATCTGTTTAAAAAATATATAGAGGGCGCCACTTGCCCCCTTCCCGCCGCCTCCCCGCCCTCCCCCGCCCCCTCCCCGCCGCTGCCCCTGGCCCTGCGCCCCTTGGTAGTTGTGCATATATCCTCGCCAGTTGGCGCTACTTTCTATGTTTAAGGTATTTATCTCCCGAGGGAAAACTTCGCTAAAATAGATGGCACCACTTTGTACGTGTACGACAAACAAAAAGTGACGAGGTGGCCTCCAGTGGCGAAGGTCGGATTCGAACCAGCGTCTTTGGCTAACCGGGGCGTCTTTAGCCAGTTAACGTCATGAACCCCTAGGCCACCCCGTCACGGTGAAACTGGTCCTAATTTCTCGACTATATATGCAATCGTAGTGAGACTAGGCGTTATGTGAAATTCGCATGTATCGATGCCAATTTCCTATAGCTCGTTGAGCAATAATGTAAATGACTACATTTGACCTCGCTCGACAAAGATGATTCAGTTTGCACCGAAAGTTGAGGTAAGTACATATATTTATATTTTAATTATTACAAAATAATGTAGTTTCGTTTCCTGTACGATAACTTAACAAACAAATCTTTTCCTCTTTTCATAGAGTTCATGAGAACCGTTTCACACGTTTCTTTACCACATGCGCCCCGCCCGTCTACACCCCACCCCTCAACTGAATTTTTCTGCTATAAAAGAGCATGTTGAACCATATTCCCACTACAGTGTCACAACGAATATTGCGTTGAAATCATGGATCCGCAAGCTTCATCACATACCAAATGTAAGTATAGTTGTATTATACTCAGATTAACATTTGAGTATTTCACCTCTGTTCTGTCTGTGTAGTTTAAATAATCTATCACTTTCGACCTATCCCCTATGTTCTCAATTAGGAATACTTGCATACTTTTAATATAAATAATAACAATATTTTTATTATATTTTCCCCAGCCGACAACAATACCATCACCACTTGGTGCTGCCAGTGCTGGTTGTCCACCACCACAAGCGGCGGCGGCGGCGGCTGTGACGGTGGCTGTAGCAGCTCCACTTCGCAATCGTCACCCGGACCACAACCGATGGCAACAGCAAAGGCACTGTTAAAACAAGACGATGGGGACAAGGGAAAAACAAACTGCCTAGAGAGCGCTTCTGAGAGCGATACGAGCGATGAAATGAAATCTTTTTATCAAGGATGTAAAAGCAAGTGGATAAAAGCGTTCCAGAACAATACTCTGATTAATAGATGGCGCCTCCCCATGCCATTTCACACATTTAGAGCGGAAGTAGCGAGATTGTTAAAACGATTGTATATCGAAGGTCACCATGACGATTGTCATATTTACCCGTTAATTGTAATGTGGGACGATTTAAACGATGACGTAGAAGAGATAGTGGGAGATGCTCAAATCAACTATCAAGACTGGATTGCGTTATTAGGTGGCGTTACAGCGGAACTATTTTCACGCGTGGTGTTCAATACTAAATCTTTTAATTATTTAATCAATGTAATATTTTGTGTGCTAGGTCCAAACATAATAGCTTCCGGTGATTATGAATGTGAACCTAAATGTAAGAATGCTCGTACATATTAAGGTGATGATGCATTTATTCCTTGTCATTGTTTAATTTTAAATTGTTAGCTCGCTGCGAATGTAAATGTTTTAATGTACACGTATTAATAATAAATTCATATTACTGAATATAGGAATGTTTTATTGAGTGAAACCTCATTGATTTGGAGTAAATGAATATTTATTGAGTAAAATAGTTACACAATGTTATCTTTTTCTATCCAACTTTTTTCATTTAAGCCAAGCCATTTTACATACACTTTATTTCCACGACGCTTTAAAACTTTTTCCACTAGATAAATGTCATTGTGTTTAGTTTTCTGCAACTCTTGTTCATAAAAACATCCAGAGATGGGTTGGTGATTAGCGTCTTGAAGTAAATATGTCACTGGATTAGTAGTTTGCACTTTAGTTATTGTAAATATTTCCGTAGTCCAATTGCCGGTGTAGCCTTTGGCGAAAGTGGATTTATATTTACTAATTCTCACATGTTGACCGACCTTGAACTTGGCACGTGGTTTGACTTTAATGTGATTGTAGACTTTATGTAACAACTGTTTAGAGTTGTTTTTATTCACACTCGCCGGTGCCATACCGATAGTACGATGCAGTTTGTTATTGTAATATTGTTCCACTTCACTTGTCAGCTGTATCCATTTGTAGGAACCATTCATGCTAAATTGTTTCCAAATCCAATGTTTTAAGGTTCTAATTAGCCTTTCCACTATGGAAGCTTTCATGACACTATAGGTAGAGTAGTGATTGATATGATGATGTTTCATGAGCGATTTAAATTTGACATTGAAAAACTCTTTTCCATCATCTGATTGAATATTCTTGGGCTTTCTCCCGTTTTCACTCAAAATTCTGCTCATTGCCTTTGTAACATCTTCAGCGCTCTTAGACTTTAGCGGTTGCATCCAAGCGTATTTGGAAAAGGTATCGATACACACTAGAATGTACTTGTAGTTGTTATTATCCTTGGAGTACTTTTGCATATCAATTAGATCAATCTGCCATGTGTCATCGAGCCCCCTCTGAATGAATCGACGACGTGGAAATGTTTTTCTCGCATACCTGTGTATCTCGTTGACCACTTGAGCTTTACTCATTTTTCTTCAATCGCTTTCCTGGAGCTATTGCCGTTGCTGATGGTGTTTGGGCTGGTTGTGGTGCGTGTGTTTGTGTAGTAATTCTAGCTGATAATTGTTCAACCTTTACCCGTAAATCTTTTATATCTTTAATATTTGCCTTTAGCTTTGTGTTTAAAAATACTACTTGTTCATCCAATTCAGCCCTACAAATAGCATCAGTTTTAAGAAAAGATTTATGAATTCCTGCCACCCGTCTATTTTCAAAATTTACTAAATCTCGTTCCACTTTCAAGTCGTCACGGATTGTAGACTCGCTACCCAAGTATTGTCCAAACTTGTTAAGAGGCATTGTGAAAGTGAACGATGGGGGAGGCCTCATCGGTATTTATAACAAGGTAGCAAGGGGGGAGAGGCTTAGTTACAAAACATGTCTGTTTTATTAGATAACAGCTCAGAACAGGTTTAAAAACAGCTAACAGAAGAGGGTCTGTTTTCTTACTTTAAAATTATACCGCTCTCAGTCAGTTCCTCAACGATTGCATTGATCTCGTTCGAATGAGAGGTGTTGCCAGCATTCTGTGATGCTATCAAAAGCTGTAAACGGCTCACCAGTTCGTTGGGATCATCCCAATAGATATAATCAGTTTTAGGATAAAAAGTTTTAGTTGTTAATACATCTCTTCTACCAGAGTTCAAACATCCACCTTCTTTATGTTTCTTTGATTCTTGTGGTTGTTTAATGTAACATTGATATTTTACACTTCTATCTCCACTCAATTGGCCGTTTGGCGAGAATCCTCTACGATGAGCGTTTGTAATGTCTAAAATATTATTGTAATCCTCTACATCTTTTCTCAAAACTATATTCTTGTTTGGTATTCTTTTAAAGATAAGTTCCAACAGTCCAGGAGTTAGGTTGAATCGTGAATCTTTAATATGTAACACGTCATCAATGATTTTAACCCGACTATTACCAATATGCATTTTATTATCCTTGAGATAAACACCAAATGGTATTTTTGATGTTTTTAAAAGATGTTTCATATATTTATTTTGTAGATCATCAATACTACTATTACCACTACCACCACCACCTTCATCAAATTCAAGAGCCGACTTCATATCTTCAGCATCGCTAAACTCTTCATCTCCCTCTGTTTTTCTTTCATCATCATCATCATCATTATCAGCATCATCATTAGAATCATCTTCATCATCATCATCATCAGCAGCATCATCAAACTGTTGTGTTTTTGTAAAAAGATTATTACTCCACTTAATCAGTTTACTATTGGGTTCTTCGGTTTTAATCAGATATTTCCTTTTACGTGAATGTTTTGACAATGGTGTGGAGGTCTTTATCAAAGGGAGCTGGGGGTTATTCATTACTGCTGGTTTAGCATTGTCATCATTATTATTATTACCTTTAGATTCTAAAGCTTTAGTCATTAAAACATTGAGCGGTTTTGTAATTGGTTCAAAGGTTTGAGCTAGCGAAGTGTCAAGCAAAGTTTTATCTGCTCGCAACGCTTTTACTTTTCTCTTTACACTCTCAATGGAATCTACGAGTTTCCGTTTCAACTTTTTATTACCAAACATATTTTATTTTATAGTGTATGTGCTGATGCTGCTTTTGCTGCTGCTGCTGCTTTTGGTACGGCCGATGCTAATATGTTGATAGGATATAAATTAAACGACGTTGTTCTTCAGTAGCTGACAACATAAAACTGATAATAAACCGGAGATGACACTAAATTTTATACAATAATGAAAACGTCAAATCCTTTACGCTATCGACCCTTATTAATGTCTCTCTCCTTGTCGATTGTTAAAAAAGTATACTTTTTCTGCCAACACTCGCGACAAATTTCCTTAAACTTTTCCCAACCCATATCGGTGTTCACGTGATCGTCATAGGCATGTTTTAAATTCAACTCGTCCTGTTTGAATAGCAATATAAGATTGGCATTATCACGTACCAACTGTTTAGGTATCCTACTATATGTCTGGCATAAGTAGAAACAATCTAACCAACGATGACGTCCCATTGCAAAGTACTGACGAATGGCATCTTGATCTTCCAAAGCCACATCGTCAAATACAATGACGCTGTCCTCCGCAGCTTCCTCCGGTGGGACGACTTGACTCTTATCATTGTACGTGTGAAACGGTATGTCACCCGCTTGCTCTAAAACGTCACTCAGAAACTTGTATTTAGGTTGATTCAATGATTTCGAATAAAGATAAACATTATGAAACTTTACACCGTTCGGATGTAAGAGCAGAGACAACAGAACATTTGTCTTGCCACAGTTGGAAGGTCCACAGATGAGACATCTAATGTTATTCGCCAGCAACGAGCCATGTTTAAGGGAGCGATGAGTCATTGCTGGTTTCACATTATCATCTAGCACAACACTCCAATCTTTAATAGCCAGTGACGTGTTTTGTTTTTTAAGCTTCATTTCACTGTGATGTATCAAATCGTTAGGACATGTATTTTATACTCACACATACACACATACATGATCAAATTTCAAAGGTTTAAATATTATATAGATATATAGGCATACTTTATACTCACGTACACAGTCAAGTATAGATACTTGAGATGATAACACACATTGGCGGGGTTAGTGTTAAGCATAATCCCAAACGACCTAGACGACTGCGATCTCATAGTAGCGGTGGGGGTATTATAAATAATTTAATTAATAATCTACCATTCGAAGCGCACATACCCGGTTACAATTATTGCGGTCCCGGTACTAGATTGAAGGAGAGATTGGCTCGCAACGATCCCGGAGTGAATCCGCTTGACGAAGCTTGTAAATTACACGATATTGCCTACTCACGTGATAAAACATTGGAGGGACGTCATCAAGCAGATTTGCGATTGGCCCAAGCTGCTGAAAATCGTTGGCGTGGTAACAATTCAATTGGTGAACGTATTGCCGCGTTAGCGGTAGATAAGATTATGAAATATAAAGTTAAACACGGTATGGGTATGATTCCCATATCTAAAGTCATTAAAGCAAGTCGTGATGCTGTAAAAAAACACATTGCGAAAAAGAAGGATACAACTACTAATACACTACTAAAAGTGGGTGTAAAAGCTGCTAAACATTTTGTTAAAGGGAAAATTGTTAAGGGACAACAGAAACAGCGAGTCATTCCAATACCTAAGAAAGGCGGTTTCCTACCAGCTTTGATACCGCTACTGGGTGCTTTAGCAGCCACGGGAACTTTGGCCGGCGGTGTTACCACTGCTGCTAAAAATATTTATGAAATGGTCAGGAATAGAAATAATAATAATAATAATAATGAAAGCAAGATTGTCGGTAGAGGTTTATATTTAGCACCTTATAAACGTGGAATGGGACTCTACATTACACCGGCTAATGAAGCAGCAGCAGCAGCAGCAGCAGCAACAGTAACGGCAACTGCAAAAGTGGCGAAAAAAAAAAAAACAAGAAATTAGATTTACCTCCGATTGGTCAAGCTCTCACCGATGTGGACATTGTGAGATTTGCACGTAGAGAGAAAATCCCCTACTTTAGGGGTGTTTTCATGCGAGATAATCTCCCAAAGAAACCTCACTATTATGAAACTGGTATTATCAATTTAGACTCTCAGCAGGGTGAAGGTACACATTGGTGTGCCTATGCGAAAAAGGGTAATTATTGTCTATATTTTGATAGCTTTGGTGATTTGAGACCACCTCGAGAGTTTATTGATTATATAAATGATTCCGCTAGTACCAAACAACAGCGCAACATGCGAGTAGAGTATAATTACAATCGATTACAGAAATTTAATACTGTAAATTGTGGACACTTATGTTTGGCCTTCCTGTGTACCAATGCTAAGCGTTTGTTTTAAATAAATATAATGAGCATTACATGTGTAGTTTCATTCTTACATTAATCGTCTACCCCGTCAGTATCATGTCTATGACATCATTCACAATAAGTCTGAGCGGTAACGAGCCTGTGTTGAATGTAGACTTTCAACCGGCTCTAGAATTGGACAATGATGGTTTTTACGAGTGTGCTCTCGTGTACTTTAAGACTTTCAACACTATTCCTAATGTTGATAAGAGCAATAATATGTTTCACTATGGGGATGATGTAATCGCAATTCCTGAAGGTTCATACGAGCTCTCCAGTATAATACACCTCTTGAACGAGGAAATGACAAAGAGGGCTAAAGGTGATGGTGAAAAATTGGTGGATATCTTTGTAAATAACAATACCTCCAAGTGTATGATATTCTCGCCAAAGTATGATATTCGCTTTGACAAACCAAACAGCATAGGGTCATTGTTTGGTTATTCAGCGAAAAAGCTTAAAGCAAAAACATCACATTGGTCGGATAAAACAATTAATATAATCATTACAAACACTATAAGAATAGAGTGCAATATTGTGGAGGGCTCATTCGTAAACAACAAGCCGTCACATGTTTTACACGAGTTTTCACCTGACGTCCCGCCCGGCTACCAAATTATTGAACAACCTACCAATATTATATATCTACCCGTCAAGAAGAGTAACAATCGCATACAAAACATTGAATTGCGCATTGTAAACGAGCACGGTAATACGGTAAATTTCCGAGGTGAAAGCATTGCACTTCGTTTGCATATTCGTAAAAAGTAAAAAAAAAAATGATTATACATAACAATAAAAGCCTTGGTAACAACACCTTCACAACTAGTCGAGATCTTGCTCTCGTCGAGAGAACTACTAGAACTCGTCGTATTAACGAGAGACAGCGGCAGTCACTACAAAAACAACAACAACCAAGGAAATTGACTAGAGAAAACAGTACATTTTTACAGAGTATCGGTTTCAAAGTATGTCCTCGTCATCTATCTTAAACATTGGTGAGAAGGTGTTATTCGATGACAGTATAGAAAGTATAGAATTTCACCCATACACTCCGTATAATGACTCTTTCAAAAACAACGATAACATCCACATATGTATCAACCGTCAAGATCTAATTCTACTACCGAGTCAAAGTCAAATATTAGTGGAAGGCACTGTGGAGAAAGGCTGTCTACTGGTCAACAATGGTGCTGCTTTTTTATTTCAAGACATTCGTTATGAATTGAACGGTGTGGAGATTGATCGAGCGAGAAACTGCGGCATCACATCCACCATTAAGGGACTAATCTCATACACCAAGGAAATGGACCATAGTCTTCAGACTGCGGGGTGGGAAGTTGGTGCTAAAAAGATACATGACAAGTTTACATTAACCATACCACTATCTCATTTCTTGGGTTTCGCTGAGGATTACAAGAAGGTAATAATGAATGGGAAACACGAGTTGATATTAAATCGCGCCAGTATAGATGTAAACTGTTTAGATTTAGCACCCGTTGATCCGAATACGGTACCAAAACCGCCGACTCCAAATGGTGAGATTGAAATCACTCGTGTCACATGGAGGATGCCAGTCATAAAAGTATCTGATAAGGAGAAACTGCGCTTAATGTCGTATGTTGAGGGCAGCATACCAGTTCAGATAGCGTTCCGCACGTGGGAACTGTATGAATATCCCATACTACCTTCCTCAGAACGTCATATTTGGTGCATCAAGACTAGTACTCAGCTTGAGAAACCTCGCTATCTCATTGTTGGTTTCCAAACGGCACGCAGGAACGACAAGACCAAAGATATGAGTATATTCGACCATTGTAATCTTACCAATTGCAGGGTGTATTTGAACGCACAGTATTATCCATACGATCCTTTTTCGGCTGAATTTAAAACAAACAACTATGCGCTCTTATATGACGCATTTACCAATTTCCAACGATCGTACTACAGCCGTGATCATACCAGCCCTCAAGTAAATTATGCTCATTACAAGACACACTCTCCATTAATAGTCATTGACACGTCCAGACAGTGTGACAGCTTCAACTCGGGAGCTGGTGCTATTGATATTAAATTGGAAATGGAGTTTAAAGAGAATGTACCTGCCAACACCACGGCATACTGTCTCATTATCAATGATTCACTGTTTGAGTACAACGCTCTCACCAGTGCCACACGTAAAATCATTCAGTAGAGCATTGACCACCCTCAATTGTAAACGTGTCTTGGAACTTTGAAAATACGTTTAAAAAATGAATTATTCAAACATTTTTTTACCTTCTTACACACCGTCGATTGATTGTTCCGGTGCTGGTGATGGTTGCTGTGAGCTGAGCAAGAGTGTCTACAATCTCAAACGCTGTCCTGCTGGTGCAAGTGCTCCGATTGTAAATATCCATGTATACTTGAAGTTGCAGTTTATTCAAGCTAAAATCAGATTACATACCTGTGTCAGTTTTAATGGCCATTATGAACTCACCTGTGAAGAATGGAATGCAATGTTTGCGGAAAAAGTTGACGTCATTGGAAACTTCTTTCATAGCCCAATGTGTGTTTCACCAGAGCTGATTCAGTGCGATCGTCTTCGGATGTGTATCTCTCCTGTACCGTTACTTTTACTCAGCTGTGACAATGAACCGGTGACGAACACACACCCCTTGGTGATAAACCACATGGAATGGAGTCATATCGAATGTGTTATGGAGTGTATTAACGCACGTATCGGATACTTGAACAAAATAAAGTCTACCTACGAAAACCGTCTCAACTTCTTCAAGAAACATTTCAAGATATATCACCCCGCTAATGTTCAACATGCACGCAATATTATAGGTAGTTTGTGCAATGTAAACGATATTGTCGACTCTGAAATCAAGTGTTATGCCACCGATATTTTGTGTAATACCTATATTTTCAATTGAAACGGTTAAAGTTTCATGAAAATAAAAATAAAAAACAATAACTAACCTATTTATTATTTATTTTAACATAGAACCTTATCTTTCTTCCTCCCCTACACCAATGCAATTGTAGGCTGTACAGTAATAACGCGCAGTAATAATTGAATATTACGTCTTTTTTTTCTACTCACAAAGTGGGTTCACCAGAGTATACTTGAAGATATGTAATCATTCACTTGTGTTTGGTCGACGGGAAATCCCCGTTTTCTCTAACCATTCTCAGTCAAGCCCGATGATGCAATAATGACTCACTCTGTGTCGACACGTGCAAATCATGTGTGGGCGTCGCATGGCGCGTCGCCGGCCAGGCTCCCCTTCCCCGCTTCGCCGCGCACCGCAGACGTCAGCGCACGAGTCGAGGTCGACCTTGACACGTGCAAATCATGCGTGGGCGCGGCGCCGGCTAGGCTCCCCTTCCCCGCTTCGCCGCGCACCGCAGACGCCAGCGCATGGCATGATGTCAGTTGCCCGCAGCCCGCCTCACGGCACGACCGTACCGTTGTCTGAGCGAGTGAATTGAAGCATCACCATGGCGTTGTTACATCATTGCAACTTTTGTAACGAAGATGTATTATCAAACTGTTTGATATCTCATTCGGAAAGTGACCGCCACATCCTGCTTTGTGCACAAGAAAAGTCTGCCGACGGTGCTGTTTACATTGTTGACAGTGCCTTCAAGTGCAGAATAATTACATACCGGATTAATGGGAGTGCAGACATTTTGGATCCTAAAATGTATTTGTTGAATATTGGAGAAACGCTTGAAAAGCTGATTACCATTGAACTAAAAACACATAAACATGTAAAAATAAATGTTGAACTCTTTGGTACTTTTGTGAAAACCAATGCTGAAGGTGAAGTGATACGTGATCTAAAGTCATTCAACACAAAAAACGTGGCTCTGCATAAAGACTGTATGGATTTTCCATCGTATTTTGAACAAATATCCTTGTGTATTTCCAAAAAATGTGAAGATTTCAACGAAAGGGACAGCGGTTGGGGTCTCGAGAAGATTGAGTTTCTCAACGTCAACGTTAACAAATATCAACCACTCAAAGGATCTACATATATACCACTGCCACCCGAGGTGCAATCGAAGAATGCATGTGTTAACGTGAAAAATCAAGATAACAAGTGCTTTTTTTGGGCCATCATTAGTGCTCTCTATCCAGTTGATAAAAACAGTGATCGTCCCTCATCGTACCCACATTATACAGACATTTTTAACGTGACAGGTATAAAAGATCCGGTTTGTCTCTCGGACATTAAAACGTTTGAAAAATTTAATAAAATCAGTGTTAATGTATATGGTATTGATACAGATAAGAAAAGGGATGACAGGGGTCTGACTATTGTACCTCTACGTATTTCGAAAATGTCTTGCGAAAATCATGTAAATTTGTTATATTTTGAGAGAGGTGATGTTTCACATTATTGTTGGATTAAAAATTTGTCTCGTTTGGTGCGTTCGCAAATTACTAAACACACAGAAAAAACATGGATATGTGATGGGTGTTTACACCCCTTTGCAAATAAAAATAAACTAGATCGACACCGAGCAATTGGTTGTGGGGAGACACTTGTAGAGCTACCTAAGCCTAATAATAAATACTTACGTTTCAAAAATTATAAAAATAAAATGAAAGTGCCATTTGTAATTTATGGTGACTTTGAATCGATTTTAGTTCCATTAGCTAATGAAAAGTCTAATACTACAAGTGCTACTTGTAACACCCATAAACATGTGCCATGTAGTTTTTCCTATTATATTCATTGTGAATATGACAATAATTTATCCAAATTTGTTATCTATCGCGGTGAAGATTGTGTGGAGAAATTTATACAGAGCATTCGTGAAGACGCTGATAGAATCATAAAAATCTTGCAAAAAGTCGTACCACCAAAAAAAAATTACAGCGACAGCACCGGTGCTAACACATCCTCCAATATATGTCATATTTGCAAGAAAAAAATTGGAGATGATGAAGCTTATGTAATTGATCATTGTCATTTAACGGGTAATATTAGAGGCAAAACACACAATTCATGTAATTTGAATTACCAATTACCAAAGTTTATACCAGTCGTCTTTCACAATTTGAGCGGTTACGATTGTCATCTATTCATTAAGGAATTAGCCAAGATTAAGGGAAAGTTAACCTGCATTCCCATTAACAAGGAAAAATATATTTCATTCAATTTAGAGATTAACGAATACAGTCTTAGGTTTGTCGACTCGTATAAATTCATGTCAAGTAGCCTGGATAAACTAGTTTCAAACCTTTCACAGGACCAATTCAAAATACTACCACATTTCTTACCACCATCCGATAATTGTTACGAGCGTGAGAAATATATGAAGTTACTTACGCGTAAAGGAGTTTTTCCTTACGAGTATGTAAGTGACTGGAGGCGGCTTGAGGAAACTGCGCTACCCCCTCAGGCCGCCTTCTATAGCAGCCTCACGGACTTAAATATTTCCGATGAGGATTACCAACATGCAAAAGATGTTTGGGATGCGTTCAATATTACAACTCTGGGTGAATACTGTGACTTATATTTAAAGACAGATGTTCTATTATTGGCTGAAGTGTTTGAAAACTTTAGACAAGTGTGTTTAGGTGCGTATGAATTAGATCCGTGTCAATATGTCACTGCACCCGGTTTGAGTTGGGACGCCATGTTGAAACATACCGAAGTATGCCTAGAATTGTTTACGGACTATGAAATGATTCAATTTATAAAGAAAGGTATAAGAGGTGGTGTATGTCAAGCGTCAAACCGCTATGCTAAGGCCAATAATGTATTTATGCATGATTATGACATGAATCAGGACAGCAGTTTTATCATCTATTTGGATATAAATAATCTTTACGGTGATGCCATGCGACGTCCGCTTCCAATCGATAACTTTAGGTGGATGAGTGAAGACGAGGTTAAACTGTTTGATATATCGACACAGCGGATAGACTCTGATGTTGGATATATATTGGAAGTAGATTTGGAGTATCCGCATAGCTTACATGACTTGCATAATGATTACCCTTTCTGTGCTGAAACCAAGCTACCAATTGAAGGTAAAATTAAAAAGTTATTGCTAACGTTCGATAACAAAACCAATTATGTCGTGCACCATGCTAACCTCAAACTTTATATAGAAAAAGGTTTAATTTGTAAGAAAATTCATAGAATTCTCACTTTCAATCAATCATCTTGGCTAAAATCATATATTGACTTAAATTCGCAAATGAGAATCCAAGCTGAAAACAGTTTTGAAAAAGATTTCTTTAAACTCATGAATAACTCCATATTCGGGAAAACTATTGAAAATGTCGAGAAAAGGGTTGATGTCAAGTTGTGTAAACGGTGGGATACTTTGCACAGCGAACATAAACAACGAAAAAAACCTACATATGGTCTCGATCGTTACATTTCCAGACCAAATTTCCACAGTGCCTCTATTTTCTCTGAAGAACTAGTAGCTGTGCAAATGAACAAAACCATAATTGTATATGACAAACCTATTTATGTAGGTTTTAGTGTATTAGATTTGAGTAAACAAATCATGTACAACTTTCACTATGATTACATGTTAAATAAATACGGTGATAATGTAAGCCTTTTATACACGGACACCGATTCTTTTGTTTATCATATCAAAACAGATAACTTTTACGAAGACATTAAACCTGACTTGCATAGCAGATTTGACACTTCAGATTTGCCTCAAAACAACGTATATAATTTACCACAAGTCAATAAAAAGGTTGTGGGCATGATGAAGGATGAAAACAATGGAAGAATAATACGAGAATTTGTTGCGTTAAGGGCAAAAATGTATGCGTATATATTAGACTCTGATGACAATAACGAAATTAAATGTATAAAAAAAAACAAAGGTGTTAACGCCGCTGCTGTACGTAGGTTAAATTTTAATAAATACTATACCTGTTTAGACTTGAGTAAAACTCTCTATGATAACATGTATAATTTGATTAGTGATAAGCACAATATGTACACTCAAATTAGAAGAAAGAAAATTCTCTGTGGTAAAGATGAAAAGAGATTCATTTTGAACGATGGTAATAAAACCCTTGCATGGGGACATTGTAAAATAGCTAAATGATTGGTAAATAAATAATTACTCATTCACTTTTAAACTTTTTTTTTATTTCAGTATACCTATCTATCTACACACCTGCGCATACATGATCATTTCTCCACATTATTGTTCAACGAGCGATAGGAAATTTCCCATTCCCAATTCAAAAAGCAGTGTATAGGTTTTTAAAGTGTTGGCAATGCGCGTGTAACAATTCTAAAGTTGCAGGCATCCATAGGCTACGGTGACAGTTTATCATCGGGCGGACAGTATTTGCCACCGACGTGGTATAAATAAGTTCACCAGTACCAGGAATCGGAATTAGGTCAGCTAAAAAATACCTATTACATAATATAGAGTGGTTACAACCGGATATAAAAATGTATTTTTCTTGAATACCTGGATATTCGATATTTATTTATTATTCACATACAGATATACTCGACTTTGCTAGTTAACGACATACTTAGGTTTAGAAACTCCCTTTTCTAAAAAGTGTGATGTAAATGTTACCAGATGTAACTAGAAATAGTTACAACTTTTAGATTAACATGAAACATCCCGTAATGTAAGTAAAAACATGTATGTTTAACATTACGACTAGTACCTGGATAAATATCGAATACCCAGGTATTCAAGAAAATATACATTTTTCTATCCGGTTTTAACCACTCTATATTATGTGCTCTTGCAAATATGCCCGTATGCATATTTTAAAACAAACTTATTGGGCAGTTGGAAAAGTACAAAGTCCATATATTTGCTGACCGCAAGCTCCAAAACCAACCGCACCGGGAGCGAGCCGAGGCCATCGACCTCGACCTTGACGCGTACACGTGCTCTGTGGCGTCAGATACATACAAAGTAGCGCCAATATATAAATATATAAATATATATATGCATATTTTAAATCTAACTTATTCTCTCTCTTATCTCGATCGACCTCGACGCCCACGTAGGAATTTGCAGGTGGCCGTCGGCGCCACGGTGGCGGCTGATGCAACACGTCGGGAGATAAATACCTAAATTGAGCCAAAAACGAGAAATTAGGACCAGTTTCACCGTGACGGGGTGGCCTAGGGGTTCATGACGTTAACTGGCTAAAGACGCCCCGGTTAGCCAAAGACGCTGGTTCGAATCCGACCTTCGCCACTGGAGGCCACCTCGTCACTTTTTGTTTGTCGTACACGTACAAAGTGGTGCCATCTATTTTAGCGAAGTTTTCCCTCGGGAGATAAATACCTTAAACATAGAAAGTAGCGCCAACTGGCGAGGATATATGCACAACTACCAAGGGGCGCAGGGCCAGGGGCAGCGGCGGGGAGGGGGCGGGGGAGGGCGGGGAGGCGGCGGGAAGGGGGCAAGTGGCGCCCTCTATATATTTTTTAAACAGATCCATAGCTAACTTACTTACAAAGACGGATCATTGCGGAAGGAACAAGTGACGCCATCTAACGGATCTTTGCCGAACTTTTTAAATTCATCGATAACTAACTAACTTACACGTACAAAGTAACGCCATCTGACGGGGATCAATGAACAACTACCAAGTGGCGCCATCTAACGGATCTTTGCCAAACTACCAAGTGGCGCCCTCTGGCGGATCTTTGCCGAACTACCAAGTGGCGCCATCTAACGGATCTTTGCCGAACTACCAAGTGGCGCCATCTAACGGATCTTTGCCGAACTACCAAGTGGCGCCATCTAACGGATCTTTGCCGAACTACAAAGTGGCGCCATCTAACGGATCTTTGCCGAACTACCAAGTGGCGCCCTCTGGCGGAATAGTTTTGAGATGGAACATACATATTTACACTACTGTCATTTTCGCGAGTACCGACAGACTATTTAATTAACATACATTTGTTATCACTACTCGCTGAATACCATTAGTTTAACATATCTCAACACTAAACAATTCTAGTTTATTCTCGAAATCTTATAAAATACCACATTAGTCGTGTTTATGTAATACACATTAAATTTCTTTCCTCATATTCTAAATAAAAATTAGTGTTTAACTCGGGCGAAAGTTTCGAGTCATCATTTTAGTTTCGGACAAACTATATTGGTCAAACTAACTCGACAGACATGCCTTTCATCCCATGGTTAACAATCTACTAAAACCTAGTTCCGAATTAAAATTTATGTCCTAAAATTACCTAATAGACCAATTCGAGTTTTCCGATATGACAGTGATAAATCAATATCATATCGGAAACAGATCAAATAACTAAAACTTGAATTGTCCTGTAAAAACATTTATTTCAAAGTATCCCTGAAAAATTGTTCGTGAAATCCGTCTTGGCAAGACAAAATATGGAAGTGCCGTTATAATCGTCAAAATCCTATCAAGTTTAAAGTCGCACTATGTCGCTTTCTTAGTCGGGGACGAATTAAATACCTAAGATAAACTCAAATATTTATTGACTTCAGTTCAAGTGCTCAAAAGTCAAAAATCGCCCCATCCAAAAAAGATGCCTTACTAGGACGTTCGAGGATTATTTAGGTTTCAATTTGCAAATGCTTTTCGTAGGTAGTACACCTTTAAATCAAATGCCAAGCGTCTAGCCTGAGACCGTATTTTACTCTGAAAACAAGACTATTTCAAATCAACATAAATGGAATTGATACTTATTTAAGCAGTTACGTTTCTTGCCTATATTATACAAATCAGAATTTACATAGTTAACAAATAACTTTTGTATAAAGAAAAGTAGCAACTGTATGTAATTGCATGATTTCTTTAGTAATCTAAATTGTATTTTTTTTTTCTTATTTAATACATATTAATTATAAGATGTAATGTTTTAAAAAGATGTGTCCCGCCGAGTTTCTTGCCGGTCCATATTGGGAAACCCACCCCAACTCCAATTAAATAAATAAATAAATATTAATATTATAGGACATTATTACACAAATTGACTAAGTCCCACAGTAAGCTCAATAAGGCTTGTGTTGAGGGTACTTAGACAACGATATATATAATATATAAATAATTATAAATACTTAAATACATAGAAAACACACATGACTCAGGAACAAATATCAATGCTCATCACACGAATAAATGCCCTTACCAGGATTTGAACCCGGGACCATCAGCTTCGTAGGCAGGGTCACTACCCACTAAGCCAAACCGGTCGTCATCTTGGGGGCTCAATTGAGGGGCGATTTAAATCTTCTCGGGTCAGAGGTGTAGGGTTAGAGCCGGTGTAGCTTTATTTGACGTTCATGAGCGCATTGTAATATGCCTACTTGAATAATAAACTATCTTTATCTTTAATAGCAAAATAAATATTACGAGTGTCTGGCTCTGGAGGTAAACTCTATAATGTTAATAAATTATGATCTTGATTCTAATATTTCATTTAATTTAAAGTCTCAAAGTAATGTAATAATACAGATTGAATAAAACTTTAACAGATACGTCGCTGTTTAATCATAGCCAGTCCTTAAATAGGTAAGTATGAATTATAGCCGGTCAAACAACTTTGTCGGTAGAAAAAAGCGCGAAATAAAAAATTTCTATGGGACGATAACTTCGCGCCTACATTTTGTAAATTTGTAGCTTTTTTCTACTGACTGAAATAGCTTGATAGACTATTAACAATAGTTATTTGTGCAACAATAGAGGAAAGATGGTTTTTCTTGCGAGTGTTGATTTTGAGTCCCGAGTAAGCGAAAGATTCTAAGTTAGAACCTTGAGCGTAGCGAAGAACTCAAAAACACGAGATGTTAAATAACTTTGCTCTCGTGTGACACATACAACTTTTCACCTCAGTAGTGAGGCCATATTAAAAGTTAAAAAAATTCAACATCAAGTAAAGTTAACCACGTTTATTTACATTCTTGAATGAAAGGCATCATCATTATGACGAAAGCTTCTAGTAATATTCCTGTATTCATGGCCTTCACTAAACTAAAAAGCTACTTTGTCTCACGCCCTGGAGTGACGAAAGTCGCACTTTCCTCACTCCCTGGAGTGGCTAAAGTCGCCATTTCCTCACTCCCTGGAGTGACGAAAGCAGGCTTGTTCGATTTGCTGAAGTGAAAATATTTTTCATCTCTTTCTGTTTAAGATTACACTGCGAAAACAGATGATAGTTACCAAAGAAAAGCGAATTGAATAAGTTAAAGATTTATTCTATTTTAGACTCGTGCCTAGTAACCAGAAAAATATTTATTTTCTTTTTCCATTTATTTCACTAATGAGACACGGATAATTATGTAATTGATAATTAACTTGATTTTAACAAATTTGTTGTTTGAAGTAAAAGTCAAAGGTCGTTGTTAATTATCGTGATACAATGAATTAGTATTTTCCTTCATGTTGTTGGATGAAATAATGATGAAATTATCAATAGTAGAAGTTATAGTCTATATAATTCTATGTATTAAGTACATGGTGTTTATGTCCAAGGCCATATAGTTAATATAATTATATAGACTATAACTCATACTGTAATAAGTTTTTGGCAAAAATTTCATTTTTGGTACAAGCTTTTATCGCTGACTGTACTTTTCTTTCCACAAGTAACTAATACTCATCGATACACTTCTAAAAATCCCAAACACAATTAGGTTACGTTGTTTTATCACAGAGTTCCTATGGCCACCTTCTGTCTCCATCATCAGATCATCTCGATGGTAACATAATATTGTATTGTCACCCGACTTACATATGTATGCAAATTTTCAGCTTCATCGGAAACCTGAAAGTGGGTCAAATTTAACTTGCAAGATTTGATTAGAAACAGACAACGGGCAGGTGAAAGTAAATAAAAGCTTGTAAAAGTAACAATACTTATATAGTAACTTAAAACATTACCGTTTGCGTCAAATCCGGTAGTTTTGATTTATTGCAGACTTGTTTAAAATCGACAAAGTTACTGGATTAATAGTTTTGTCGTGAAACAAGAGACCAAAGTTTGATATTTCTTCGAGTCCCGTGCAAGCGAAAGATTCTATAATAGTTTCACGAGCGTAGCGTAACTAATTTAGAATCTTGAGCGTAGTAAGGGACTCAAAAGCGCACGAGATGTAAATAACTTTGATCTCGTGTAGTACACAAAATTTTTCACGTCAGTCAGCCATCAAAAAATACAACCTGAAAAAATGTAATCCAGATGGACGGATCACTATTTCACTCATGTTTTATGAAGGTATTCTAACAATTAACTTTAACTACCGCAACAAAACAAAACGAAAGAAATTTCAATAAAATAATACGAAAATAATGAATTAACGAACATCAATTGACAGTTCAATCAACAACTTTTTTTTGTAAAAAAAAAACTTTGTAAGATCCGGCCCGAATTGCGGATACTACTATTTGTCAACTATAGTAGAGATCGTTAGAAGCAGCAGCAGCAGCAGCAGTTAAGTAGAATTAACAATTGCGTAAATTGGTATAAGTTCATTGTTTTGATTGTATAATAAAATACGTAAAATATGGTGTTTTTATTAAATTTTAAACTTTTATTTCATTAATTAATTATTACGAATGAAGACTCGTAGGGTGTTTTGGAACGATGCGGTCTGACTTATTTCGGGGGTCTATTATAAACCGTCAATATACCGTTGAATTACGTATGCACTTTTTTTGTCTCTTTCTTTTTGCTAATGACGTGAAAGGGATAAAGACAATAGAATCCAAATATTTCGAACTTGTATTAGGCCCCGCACGTTGAAATGACATTCGAATCTAAAGGTCACTTAAATGTTATTTTGTCTCACTCGGTGAGCAAAATGCGATTTTGCTCACTGTTTTTAAGCAGAAAATTACCCTTATTCGAGCTGCTGACGTGAAAATAGATACACATGTACCTACATTACATTTAAAAAAAGATTTTCTAAATCATTCATATTTATTTACTTTATTGATATATAATATTATACAAGTTAATTTGTTTTTATAAGGTTGACATGTAATTCTCATAGTGTAAGTGTGACATAGTGTATAATAATTATAATAACATTACTTATAAGCGCCCTGGTTTATTAGACTTCATAAATAAGCTTATGAATAAAATCGAAATAAAAAAATAATTAATAAAAAGATAACACTCGAGTAAATGCAGAGTTTTGAAATATTTAAGTACTTTTAAGACAAAAGTGAACGACCGTTCTGAAACCGCCTTTTTATACAAACGTACTCCCCAATTTCCTCTCTGTATATTAAGATTATTGAAAGTATTTTGACACAATCTAATCCCAAGAATTGGCGTAGGCACTAGTTTTTACGAGAGCGACTGCAATCTGACCTTTCAACCTTGAGGGTAATCTAGGGATAAACATCAAAATGTATAAACATATTTTCAATAAAGTTACTATCCAGGGAGGAAAATGGGTGTACGAGTTTTTTTATACCACGACGGTGGCAAGCAAGCATACGGCCCGCCTGATGGTAAGCAGTCACCGTAGCCTATGGACGCAATAATTCAGTATGCAAATTTAGGTGGTCTAGCTCTCAACTCTATGTCGTTTACGACACAAAATTGTGAGTATTTCGCAATCACTAAAAATTACCAAGAACCCCATTGATATTTTTTTTCCCTTCAATCCCACGTTTCAGTTTAAAAATCCCACACTAGGGTACCACAACAGTTTCATAGCTGTTTTAATATAGAGCACTAAAGCGGTTAGAAAGCAGGGAGTGAGAATCT
This sequence comes from Cydia pomonella, assembly GCF_033807575.1. Lineage (NCBI taxonomy): Eukaryota > Metazoa > Arthropoda > Insecta > Lepidoptera > Tortricidae > Cydia > Cydia pomonella. The sequence continues at coordinate 14,555,916 of NC_084719.1, read as the reverse complement.
TTCTCTCGTAGGCATACTTAAGCTTTCAAGATAACATAAAACCCGACGCTGTCTCCGCTCGTCAAAAGATAATTTCCAAGTTAGACGTGTTCCCGTTCGGCGAGGAGTCGAGTTATTTGGCCAACTCACTAGCTTCATATTTTTCGGTGTACTCTATTGTCTAAGTAATAAAAGTGATGGTTGGTAACTAGAGTTAGTTGGTAACTAGTAAACCACTTAACTCACTTACTACTTCAAAAGCCACACTCAATCGAAGTTACTTCTTCTTATGGTGCCGGCTCCTGCCGGAGGTTGGCTTTCATTAGGGCTATTCTTACTTTTGATGCTGCAACTTGACGATATGGTGTTCATGTTGAACCAGCACGTGAGCCACGAGATACGTCTTCTTTCACGTTTTCGTTTGCCTTGGATTTTCCCCTGTATTATCAGCTGGAGGAGATGGTATTTGTCATTTCGCAATTCATGACCAAAGTACTGCTGCTGAAATAAGTAACATAATAAATATATATATATGTACTAGTATATTGTTGCTAACATTGTAATATACAATAATATAAGACAGAGACTTTGAAACGCAAACTGTACCTATTTGGAATATATATCTATACCTATATGGAAAAGTATTCCAGCTTGGCAGATAATTTCCGTGCGTTGTTTGTTTCATCCACTACTACTGATGCTGACTGTACCCATAATAAACCTACGGCCCGATTCGAACTTTAAAATACGTCAAATATTAGGTCTAGATACGATAAGGATCAGATAATATGTCAGTGTCAAAACTGACATTTATGTTTGAAGAAACGGCATTCATTATCGTATTTAGATCTAATATTTGACGTATCTTAAAATTCGAATCAGGCCGTTAATGCATGGTTGATGTCCTTATATTGGTTTATTTGAAAAATTAACTCGCTTTACGTAAATAAATGAACAGAATAACAGCGGCTCTTGTCATAAAGCTTTTTACTTTAGAATAAAACTGCGTCAATTATGGCCAAGAAAAGTTGGAAGCGGGTGTAGTGTGTCATAAACTCTTCACTTAGCATAAAGCGTTTATTTTGGTTTTATTATCTGCATTCTCATTCGTGATCACGACTTTTAAATGCAAACTTTTTGGCGAGATTCAAGAACAAACCACGTGGGTTAAGTTAAAGTTATACGGAAAAACCCGTTTGCATTGATTTTGAGTCATTGTTGCGTTAATATCGGCTGTTGTACCTACATCGTTGACCCCAATCAACCACAATACACCATCCCACCACGAATTTCACCTTCCCATACAAATGGAGTTTCGTTCTCATATTAAACTTCGTGTATAAAATGTGTGTGTAAAAAAAAGCGCTGGTGGCCTAGCGGTAAGAGCGTGCGACTTGCAATCCGGAGGTCGCGGGTTCAAACCCCGGCTCGTACCAATGAGTTTTTCGAAACTTATGTACGAAATATCATTTAATATTTACCAGTTGCTTTTCGGTGAAGGAAAACATCGTGAGGAAACCGGACTAATCCCAACAAGGCCTAGTTTATCCTCTGGGTTGGAAGGTCTGATGACAGTCGCTTTCGTAAAAACTAGTGCCTACGCCAAATCTTGGGATTAGTTGTCAAGCGGACCCCAGGTTCCCATGAGCCGTGGAAATGCCGGGACAACGCGAGGAAGAAGAGATTAAACTTCGTGTATATGAAGAACCGAGCTTGCTGCGTACTCTTAATAGAAGTTTGAACTACTTTATGGTACCTACATCAACATAGTCAAATCCATTTTAGCTGCGTACTGGCTGCCAATGCCGGATTTAGAGGTCTGGAGGCCTCGGGCAATAAAGAAGGCTCCCTGGTCCCAAATTATTTTCCAAAAAAAAGGTAAATTTTCCGAAGTCTCTATTGTGGGGGCCCCTCTTTTGTGGAGGCCTCGGGGCTGTGGCCCCGGTTGCTCTCCCCTAAATCCGGCCCTGCTGGCTGCGCACGATACGCTTTGTAGTTAGTTTCTGGAACCAGGTAAATATTTTTGTGTAAATACCTATGTAGGTACTAGTCGATGCAAATTTGTTGATAATCAAATACCGCAACAAACTTCGTCAAACACACCTATAATCTAACGCCCATCCCCACTCTGCAACAAGCCCGACCCAAAAGTTCCCATTATGCCGGCAGAATTCTCCCGCTGCATGGCGATGGAAACCTGTTGGACCAGCCAGGACCCAGAGCGGGGATCATTACCCTTCTCCCGTAAACGCCTGCCCAACTCCCTAAAAAACTCCAGAGCCTCATTACCCCAGGGTCCAACAGTCTCCACGGCGACCGCTACGAAATCGTACGCCACTTTCTGAGGTGGAGTACTTGGCGTGTTTGAGCCTTGCAGCCGTTTCTGCCGCCGATCCCGCCAACTTCAGAGTGTGTCTCAAATGAGATGCAGCATATGTACTTACACATGTTGGATCCCACAAGAGACGACGCCTACGAACCAACGTTAATCCGTTCGGTCTCTTGCCATCTGTGCGTGACCAACTCGGTGGCTCCAGAACGCATGGGACATTAGCCGCTACCCTATGCCTAGCCTATGATTAGCCTATATACTTGTAAATTCCTCAGCGCAGCCTAGACGTGCTTATCATCCGTTCTTGGTCCTTAAATATATAAAATTAGGTAGGTAAATCAAATTAAAGGAAGCTGCGTGATCGCACACAGCTATATTTAGTTGTATTTGTGTTATATTTACAAATTGGGCAACTTACAACAAGTTTCTTAGTAAAGAGAGAAAAAAGAAATATTGGTTAGATCTATTTTTCCCGCAATATTAAAATGTCGATGAAAATTCCTAACCTAATCACTATACCCTAACCAAAATAAACTCTCAAAGACATTTTTTCCGACCAACAAAATACGAATAGCATAAACATTAATGGCCTAAAATAACTTAAAAGGGACGTTGAGAATTTCAGCTTAAATGGAATAAAATACAAAGACCGTTTCACATTGTGTTGTAAATAAAGAAAATCCCGAAATATTTTCTTCTTTAGACTCGTAATCGGATACCCAATTATCGAAGTATCCGTGCTTCCGTACTTTCAGGCTGTCGTTTCGCGGTTGCTTGTCGCCGGATAATAACGTTGTTTACTAATTATTATGTTGTTGTTGTTGTTATGGTACCCCAGTAGTACAGAGGGCGTTTACGAACTCACGTCTCCAGCAGCGCTCTTTAGCTCTGTGCACACCGGATCCTTATGAGAAACGGCATACCGCTTGCGTGACGTGTGCGACTGTGCATGCGTACGGCTCCAACATTTTAGCGCACGTGCATGTGCACGTCTACGCACACGCAGCCGGTGTGTTATTTTTGATGTCACTCCAGCTCATTAAAAAAACAGGTTACTGATTTACATTTTAACGATTTTTATACACGCATCATTATTTACGAAAGCGGGACTTAATCGCATATAGATTACCTCGGACATTTAGGCATTGTCCCCGTGGTCTCGGAGAAAGACTAGTTTAAGTTGACATCAACATCCTCTAGGCGCACGAGTTTTTATTAAATACATGGATAAAACAAAAGAACTAAATAAAACCCTAGAAAATTTAACAAATACTTAGTTTTCCTGACGCCACATAATTATAGGACCTAAGTATGCCCCGCAGGTGTTTGTAACTGGATTCGTTTGTATTCTCTTAAAACATAAGTATGTTGATTATTTTATTTTAATTCCATCAAAAGCTACTAACAGTGTTTCAGAAGTACAAAAAATAAATAAAGCCTCCAATGCTTTCTCCGATTTTATGCGAACATGTTTTAGATTGAAACTATTGCAGAGTGCTCCAGGACTTTACATTCACGGTAACAAAATAGAACTCCTTGGCACTTCTTAATCATATTAACTCCATAAATGCCTTTGTTTCACCTGCCTTTCAGCCAATTTGAACAACAGCAAACTTAAAGTTACCTTTTCAAGTAGTTACGAAACTTTAAAGTATCACTATATCCACTTAAAGTTCTATTAAACAATGGTAATTGTTTAATGTTTATACAAACTTATTGTTAGTAAACTATGTAAGTGCTTAAGAAGTTACGTAATTCTTAACTTTTGTGTTGAAGTAATTGATTAACTATTCTCGACAATTAATTATGAAAAGGCTACATTCCATAAACCTACTCTACGAGTACAAAGTTAAAATACCTATTGAAACTATAAGAATTTATTTATTAAATAGAAGGCAGTTTTAATAGTTTTATATGTCTGCAATCAACTACCAACAATTCATGAATTCATAATGTCTACCATAAAAACAATAATGCTGTAGGAACATGGACAATAAACAAAATGAAATGCGAACTCAGTAAGGGTATGTAATTAAACCCCTACGGAGATCAAAGACCCCAGCCGCAATTACTGGCCTGCATCATTGTAGTGTTGCGAGTAACCCGATGCATAATTATTACTGCCTTTATTGAATATACCTACTACCTATAATTAAAGACAATCATGAATAATTAGGAAATAATTACTAATAACAGTTAAATTGATATGAATTTAAAATCAAAGCCGAAAACAATGAAATCTACCAACTGAGTATAAAATTTCAACAATTTCATTACACGTCCAAATAACTTTTTCAAGCATTTCCTTAAGATGTAGTTGAACTAATATTACTTTATAATTGTTGATTACTGTTTTTTATAATTCTATAATCGTTTAGATGTTGATTATTGAAGAAAATATTAATAATTATGCAAAATTGAAGACTAATGTTGCGTTTTATTCATATTATTTTACAAATCTAAATGAATTTGCACGTTCGTGCATTTACCGATAGTTCCTGTACCCCTAGTGTAAATAAATTCCATTTCCAAACGTGACGTACGCGTTTGCGTTTAGTCTCATTTTGTATTGGATTTCGAAAGAGCGCGCCAAGCGGGACGTTTTGGAACCTCAAAATCCTATACAAAATGAGACTTAACGCAAACGCGTTCGTCACGTTATGATGTCGATCAAAGTTACACTAGGGGTACTGAACGTCACTTTTGTGCATGCGATTTTTTTAATAATAAAGGACAATAGGATTTTTTATAAGATTTTTACGTGTATTTTATAAGAAATGAAAATGATTCACAAGCATTTTTTATGAGTTATGTCAAAATATTTTTCCCGGCCGTAAAGGGTTAAACAAATGTGGCGTGTTTGGAAATAAATGAACAAGAATTCCGAAACTATTAATTTATTAATTATTTACCTATATACTTTATATTTAAAAGAAAATCCATGACACAAATATACCGATATTGCCCTCCAAATCCTCCAAATGGTCATCGCACAATAAAACCACCATACAGGTTTTTTACATGATTCTCGAAGTAATCTATCAATTTTTTTTACATATTTTCGGACGTCAAACTGCTTTGAGTCTTTGAAAAAAATCACTTTTATTGACTAAAAGATTTTTCAACTTCCACTGATGTAATGGGAGTATACCGGATGCCATACGAATAAATAAATAAATAAGCGGGAATATGGATAATTTATTATGTCGAGCACTAACAACATGACGTTTGTGTTAGGAAAATCTTTACGTATACTTATCACTGATATGTTTTTTTAGTTAAACTTTTTTGCACAATCAAGTTAGTAAAAATTATTTTTCTATTTCACATTATCTCAGTTACTCGTGGAAATAAATATCCCGAATTGGAAACAGATATATTTGAGCCAGTACCTGAGCCTAGACCGCCCAAAGCCCGGGTATCCGTCATGCCCAATTTGACGCGTAAAAGGCTGAGTAATGTTGAGATCTCTCATATATATCTCTATATCCTTTATTCCGGCCTCAAAGCAACGTCTTGTCAAAATCACGTGTTACTATAGTCAAAAGATGGAATCCAGTATTTTAAACATAGGTGGCAACAGAATGAAAATGTTTGATTTTTATTCCACTATATAAAGTTACAGTTCTATTGGCCAATATACTACCCTACTATCCTGTTTTGTATTATGCCGGTCAGCAAAATTTTATCAGCACGTAACAATAACTTGGAAGAGGTTATCGCACACGCTGATCTGGTTAAGATAGTGTTTGTATCGGTGTAGATTAAGAATGTGACCACACTGTAGGTATACAAGCATTCATTCATATGAAATAAATTAGTCTAAATTTACCCGTCAACGGTTGCTTTACTCATCAGCCGCTGTCTCTTAAAGTGATCCTGAGTCCCCAGGCCAGACTCAGATCTAGAGGGACCGGACCTCATAACACTCACCTCATAACCATACGGGGACCAACGTGTACGGTTGCCACTTTCGTTATAGTGATAACTCGCCAAAAGAACACGCACCTACTTTGATGTCTACAGGTCTACACGAAGAGCTGCAGCTCCAGCAAAGTACATTCGGGAATAAGTGACTGCGACAGTCAACTACAGGTCAAGAAAGACTGACAAAATGATCTCGCCACAATTTGCTTTTGCTACCATAAAACAACGTCGTGCTGGTGACATTGTTTAATGGTAGCAAACGTGCAAGAAACATAATGGGAAAGCAACGAGAACCTCCATTATATTCCGGTTTCCAGATTATTGGGCCGCAGAACATAATCAGAAGCAAGAATTATAACGAGCAGATATAAAGAACATCCTGATGCAGCCTTGACCCTAGCGAGTCCACTACAGTATTGTTTTCTACGCTCCCCTTACTAGTCGTCGCCCTCTACTTATGGTCACCTTGTCGGCTCTGAGCATCTCCGCTCTCCCTTCCTCTCTCTCTCGCCACATATGACTCAAGCTTCTCCGCTCGCCACCCTGGCTCGAACACCTCCGCTCGCCATGCTAGCTCAGAGCACTAGGTACATAGTGGCATTCTTCCTACGTCCGCCCAGACAAAGAAGACTTCGACACGTCTCAGTTACTCCCAAGACCGACCGACAAGACGTTTTAATGTTTATAAATAAATAAATAAATATTATAGGACATTATTACACAAATTGACTAAGTCCCACAATATGGCTTGTGTTGAGGGTACTTAGACAACGATATATATATACTCGTAATATATAAACACCCATGACTCAGGAACAAATATCCATGCTCATCTCACGAATAAATGCCCTTACCAGGATTTGAACCCGGGACCATCAGCTTCGTAGGCAAGGTCCACTACCCACTAGGCCAAACCGGTCGTCAAACATTTGGGCTCAAACGGTACATGTTTCTTAATAGCTAGTATCTATACATAATTCATAAACCAATGCAGTTGTCACCATTTAGTCCATTAACGAAAAGCAAAATACGGGATAAGTAACTAAACTTAAGATTACTTTAAACACGTTGCCGATTCTCTAGATGTACCTACAAGTCAAGGTGCTGTGTAATATCTCAATTGTGCCAGACCGTTTATCTTCAAGCCCGCGATGTGGGTCCTTTTGTTCTGTAGTGCCGGGATGGGGCAATAACCATGACCGTCATATAAGTCCGGTGCACTCCGGTTATTAATTAGTTCTGACATTTCACCTTAAGCCAAGTAAATTACGAGGAAATTGTTTGATGAATAACCTAAGGCTTAAGGGTTCACCGGTGTAATTTTAAGAACTGTTTTTAAACCTATGTACTTGCGAAATAAGTAAACTACTTATATATATCTGAATTGCTTGCTAGGTTCAAAAGCAATGTATTGTCAAAATCACGTGTTACTATGGTCGAATTATGAAATAGAGAACCTTAAATATGTACCTATGGAAACAGAACGAATATGCTTAAGTATTTATTGGCGTGGTGTGGGTTCCTTTTCTGTTATACAAGTTATTTGTAGAATTACAACAAAAGTAAGTACTGTACGAGTAACATAACACCACTTCCAATACGGAAAGTTTACCCAATTCCTCGCTAGATGGCGCTAGTGTCGAGTTAAATCGCGCAAGCTTTGACAGTCTGACAGTTTCATGGCATGTATTAGACATTAGTATGCAAACCGTTCAATAAATAGAGGTGGCGTCGAGATAGAACGCGCAAAACGTTTGTCTTCCATAGAATAGTTAAGTTCTAAGTGTGATTATTATTTTCTTCCTATAGCACAATCGGAATAGAACATACCTCGAAATCTCTTGGACAGTCCTGAAATTTGGTATGATGACATAAAAGGCCCCTTATTCACGTCCATACCATTTGACATTTGGGGACCTCGAGATACTGCAGCCATCTTGGAAATGTGTACCATCCTGGAGGAATTCGCGTTTTACTCAAAATCTACGTTATCTACAAAAATATTCTGTAAGACAACATTCAAGTTTATTAAATTCTACACAAAAAAGTCTCTAGACTTTTTCTTTTACATCTTGTTATAGAAAATACATCTTGTTATAGAAAATACTTACTGAATCTAGGTTTAGCGCTTATACACTTCCAAGAGACATTCTTTTAATAGGAAACTCGGAGGAATAATAATTCCACTTTTGTGTATACATTTGTACATGATCTACCCCAATATCAATATTTTACTTGACTGCGACTTCTCCAGAAAGTAGGGTTATGGGTTTAAGTACTGATGATTCAGTACATCATGTAGCTTAGTATACTGGCCGGATTTTTAAAAATGATATCGATACGTACGTAGAGGAATCTACCGATGACGACCGGTTTGGCCTAGTGGGTAGTGACCCTGCCTACGAAGCTGATGGTCCCGGGTTCAAATCCTGGTAAGGGCATTTATTCGTGTGATGAGCATGGATATTTGTTCCTGAGTCATGGGTGTTTTCTATGTATTTAAGTATTTATAAATATTTATATATTATATATATCGTTGTCTAAGTACCCTCAACACAAGCCTTATTGAGCTTACTGTGGGACTTAGTCAATTTGTGTAATAATGTCCTATAATATTAAAAAAAAAAAAGAATCCTCTTGCCCTTCACAACCTGTTTACACTTGTTTTATTAGACAAATCAGTAGAGCCGCCTTGAGAAGACGCAGAATAATATATCATATTTTTTCTTCTAGCGCCTAAATTATAGAGCAGATTTCAATAAAACAGACATCCGTAGATCCGTAATTGGTACACGAGTGCTATGCAATACAAATTTCCTAAAATTAACGGAAGAAAAATGTTTAAGTAGGTGCTGTCATGGTTCTTTGAATAAGGTAGATTGTATACACAAAGAGACAATGACAATTATTTACATACCTATATATATATATATATGTATCGAGCTACTAATAACAATAATGAATAGTATTGATGGTATTTAATCTCAATCATTACGAAGGGCAAAATTACAAGCCCAAACATAATTAGTTACATACTCTAAGAACGAAATAAATATCACATACAAAGAAAAAAATTACCAACAAGGCCTCCAGTGGCTAGGGCTGGAATCGCACCAGCGTTCTCCGTTTACGCGACAGATGCCTGCTAACCGCTCGGCCACCTGGGCTCGGTGCTATAGATCGATATTTCCAAGAGTATGACAATTGTCGAAGGCTCGTGGCATCCTCTGGCCATCCCTAAGCTAGAAAAGTATGGTTCGACCTCCTAACCGAATCAATTCAGGTCCCTTGGTCATTTTTTCCTTTGTATAAGTATGACATTTATTTCGTTTATAATTTACCTACTTACTCGTACATGTTGTTTTGTGTCAATTATATGCGGGGTGCTCACCCTAGAACATGTAAACTTGAATACATATTACTACGTATGTGCGGATGGACATGGTTACACTATATGTTCCTTATTAACAATGAAACCCTGAAATCTGCATCATAATTTTACGAGCCTGGCTTGTGGCGATGGAGTATTCGCCATTCCGTACTTCTTTCTGCTGCTGTTTTTAGTTACTAATGTTAAACATGTGTTAACATTAGGAGTAGGTATTGTTAATTGACTTTAATCTTGTAAGTGTCTTGGTAAGTGTAAACGCGCGTCTCTGTCTTCCTCTTCTTAATATCTACAAAATCGAAAATAGTTGTGAATAGTTGTCAAAGTATTCGAACGCAAGAAAGTAAAAAAATGGTACTTTTCCAAGAGATTATGAAATTTCCTTTCCACGAAAAAAGTTGCATGAAATTGCACAAGAATTAAAAATGGAAAGAGCGGAAACAGACTGTCGGAATAAAAATGGTCCTAAGAAAGAGCGAGTTGCTTGATTTATGAGATTAAACCTTAAAGATAGCAGTTAAGGTTGGAAATAGCTTGGTAGATACGACCCTGACCTGCTCAATAATGCAGAGCTTGAAAACTTAAGCCATATTAGTGCGATAGCATACATGCTTTCTTTTGTTTTTTTCTTAGACACGACAATGTAGGTATTTGACGAGGATTATTCAATAATGTTTGATTAAGCTTACTAAAAATATAACACTTTATTATTATTTCAAATCAACAGTCGTTAAGTACGATACCATTGAATATTAAAGTGTAATTAATAAATGTGTCTATTTTACAAAAACAAATGTAGTCCCACAAATTGGATTGCCTTTACAACCTAACTTAGTTCCTTACCTAAACTACTAAGTAAAATACTTATTGGTAGTTGTACAGTCAGTATCAAAATTTGCGCATCAAACAACGCCTCAAAAGTATCTGCCATTCTGTAACAGTTTAACAAAAGTGATGGTTCATATATATAGAACAATTAAGACTGTACAAAATATACTCTTGAACGTGAATTTTAGAGATTTATCTACTCGTATATTTGGAAAAGTTATCCGGGATGTCAGATACTTCTGTCGTGTTGTTTCATACGCTACTATTGATGCTGACTGTACATTACTATAAGGTTCATAATGTTGATATGTTCCTAACTTACTTTACAATTCAGTCCGGAAACCAGGATACCGGGAATTCCTACGCAAACGGGAAATCTTTTCGCCATACAAAACCATTACCGGGACCATTCTCTAATTATTTTAATTAGGTACCTTTTAAATGTTCATACAAGTAACTAATTAATATCTTTCAGTTACAAGACAATAATAGCGCAGCGCGTTTAATATTAAGTCTGATAACTAATTAAATTAAGCATTCAACTCGTTGTTCACCTCATTGGGTGCTCCAATGAGGGAATTCCCCTCCGTCAGTTTAGCAATGAGCAAGCAGCCCGTGTATACGAGCGGTTACACGCACGCGGGCTCTTTAGTTCGCGGTTAACCAGTGTAATTTGATCTTTAGGGCCGTAAACTTTACGGCCCTTAAAGTTAAAGGTTGTTTATTTACCCAACATACATAGGTCACTAGATTAGTATTGTAATAGACAAATATGAAAAAAAGACGTGGCCGTTCACTTATACTTTTTAAAACTATATTCCCATTGACAGTGTTTGTCAAGAAAACATTTAATTAATTTTTTAATTCACTAATTAAAAATAGATTAAAACTTTAAAAATGTCAGCGTGGACTAAATTATTTACGAATATTTTATACATAATTATCATTTCATACAAAGTTTAAATTTATTTTTAATAAGTAGATTTTAAAAGATAGTAAATGTTTTCCCGCCAAACATTATCTAAGGAAATATAGTTTTGAAAAGTATATCTGATAGGCCACCTCTTTGTTTTTATTTGTCTATTGCAAAACTTATTCAGCGATCTATGTATTCAATTCAACATTATCATAAAGATTCCAACACTAGGCTTTGCCTGTCTCGTAAGAGTCGTAAGTAACCAATCAAAAAACATTACACAGTTCTGTAATTAATGATATTGCATCCTGAGCTAAGCATGCGTGCTCTTCCAGGACTGCAACTTTAGATTCTACTCCTTCATATAGCGTCCCACAGCTGGGCAAAACTTTCAATTTATCACTCGTCTCTGTTTCGAGTAATCGTTTACCAAACCATTTTGACTACAGAGTCGTCCCGTCATCTCTGCCGGCGACCATCGTGTAGCAACAACCAAAGACCCAAGTGAGCTAAATATCTTGCTACCCTACGTTTAGCGGTATTCTTGACATGCCACTTTTATATTTCTATCGTGTCATGCATCATTCCGTATATCTGTTATCTGGAGGTGCTATTTTAGGTTATACACGTAGAACAGTGGATTGCGTATTTTAGAGAGAGCGTTAATTATCATTATTTTCTTTCGCTCGTGCTCTGTAAGCGGCGGGAATGTGTAGTATTAATTAAGTCGGCGGTAAGACGGCAGGTTTAGTGGTGTTACGCCTTGGACGGTGCTCGAGCATCCGACGGGGAAATGAGATGGTTTTAACAAACATTGTGCTTTAAGGAAATGCAGCAAAAAATGGTTAAAACATTAAGATATGCAGAATTTCTTGGAAAAAAAAGAAAATCTTCAGGCCTTCCTTAGACAAACGATTAAGGGAAATCTTGATAAAAACATAGGTCCACTTTGGTCCCCAACAAGGAGCAGACCTCCGCCTTCACCACTTGTTTCTCTTTCAGATCTCGTAAGGACACAACTATATATATAATACATAAAGAAACAACAAGAAGTTTGGCTTCAGAAAAGAAGTAAACATCCATAAGCCGCAGTGTAAACTATCGGCCCGATTCGAAGAATGATTAAGACACGTTTAGGATATTGGAAAGATCTTTAAAAGATCGATAACTGAATGAAATGTCAAAATTGACGCTGTGATCCCAATAAGATCTATTTACGATATTTCTAACGTCAAAGTGACTTTGGTTGCCCGAATCGAGCTGCTTCTGTCAATTATACGACACATACAAACGATATCTAAATGAGAACTTATCTAAACCAGCGGTGGCAGCATGGTTCCATTTTTATCACTTGTCACTATGCCTCTGACTTTCGCCCTTATATACTTGTTAGAAAGTGACAGACATGGTGACAAATGATAAAGAGCCGACCATCTTAGCCCTACAGAACTTATCGTTGTCGTATGTCATGCTTCGAATCGGGCCGTATCACGCTTGTTTTACCAATGGGTAGACCAAGGCAAGTGGGTTTCTGACGCGTAGCACAGTTATGATTAGTAGGTAATGGTACTAGTAATTTAAAACACCACTTTGTACTAACTTACTTGTACACTTTGTACTTTGTATATGTATAGACATATCATATGATTCAGTAGGCTAAGATGGTCCGCTCTTTATCATTTATCAGCATACCTGTCACTTTCTAACAAGTATGTAAGTGCGAAAGTGACGGGCCTACAAGCGATAAAAGTGGAACCATGCTGCCACTGCTGCAACCATCGCAACATCAACATCGATTTTGACACTTGCGGCAGTCATACAATCGGCACGAATGTCGCACTGAATACTGCTGCAGTCGACTGCATTACTGAAAGAAAAAAGTGTGACAATTTTCTTTCTTCATAAACAAAGTGTTGTCTTAACAGTTAAAGAGGTTTATTCATTGGGTTTTGTAGGGAGACCATGATAGTTGAAAATTAAATCTGTCCTTACCAAAAAGAGAACAATCATGAGATTGTTTTACTTGAAGACGATGGTAAATGATTCTATAATACTGAGCGTGTAGGGTTGGTCCTGATCACGTCTCATGAATGATCATGTACAGTAAAATTAAAATTATGTAAGACTTCAAACCAAAGTTATCTGCAATGCTCCAGAGCAAAGACTGCCAATTACACTGAAGTCCCTCTGGTAAACTACCGGGTAGCATCCGATATTGCCATTTGAATTCAGCTATTAGAGTTCGTTTACTTGATTTTACAGCTGAGCAACTTTAGGACTCGGTTTTCACGGCGCTGAAATGTCATTTAAATTGTTTAATTATTTCATAGAAATTTATAGATTGAATATCAGCATAATTATCAGCAATATCAAATGCAAAATAGATTCCGTTGTTTGTAACCTAGAGTCCATTCAGTCATGTGACGGGTTTGAACTTATTTTGATATGACCTTAAATATCGCTTACACTGATTGGTGCACACGAAATGAAGTGAAAGTCCACGACGGTCGTCAAAGTCGTATCAATACCAGTTACAAACCATAACACATTGTTAGGCCTTTTCAAGACAGAGGGAATAAATTTCCCACCTGATTTTGAACTTTATTTCAAAGACATAGGGTTCGATTTCGCATAATTTCTGATCGAGCTCCTCTATAGATTTATTCCTTTGTTTGAAAAGAAGAGGTTCCCGTGACTACTTTTGTGACCTCCGTAATCGACTTCAGAGGCTCGCAACTTACAGGTTGGAAAATACTGTGCCAGGCCCTTCGGGATTAATCCAAGCCTAATCATGATGCTGTATTAGAATAACGTAATGAACAATTAAATGCTTTCTTCCTTCACTTCCACCGTTAATGTTTTTCTACAACAGTTATCCGTACATGTACGAGCATTAACAGTTGCAAAAAAAAAAACAGAACATTAAGTGTGCATCACTAAATGAACCAGCACTGGTCTGCCGTAGGTCTCATTTGGTAACGCCTAAAACATTTGAAAATGGATTACAATGATTAATCACAGAATAGATGCCCTAACCTTAGATGAATGTAATTAGAGTTGGTGTTGGGCAATTTGTGCATCCTGTTGCCGGACAACACTACATGAACTCACAAGCAACTCATGGGCTACTCGGACGGATTAATTCAAGCACGTTACTCAATTTCATGTTGCGCCTTTGATACACTCAATGAAGCATTTTATGGGCTATCTTGTTTAATTTAAACGCGTTTTTAGTACTTATATTGGAATTTTTTTCGGCGTCAAAACCGGTGATTATTTTTCAGGCAAATTTTTGACCATTTGTCACAGAAAAAGGAACTCCTATCTCAAATAATTCGCGTTTGTATGGCACAAATCGATAGACAACTACAAGAAGGGTTCTATTACGTAGTTGGATGACTTAGATAACTTTGGTCACAAGGGAAAAGGCTTGCTTAAGAAAAAAGAGGCTACGGCTGATGATGGATTCAGGCTTTTATAATTACTTAAATTACACATAATATATTAGGAGAAAAGCCGCGTCTTTCGTATTCTTGGCCTTAAGGATATTATTTTCCCCGGATTTCAATGATTTTTATTAGGTGTTTCGACTTGTTAAAAAAACTTGCATGTTTCAATGCGTCTGGTGGGTTACCCTTGTTTATAACTATTTATACCAAAATTTCATATTGATATCTTAAGTATTTCCTGAGATATTTAGCGATGTGACAAACAGACTGTCAGACGGACAGAGTCACACCATAAGGGATCCATTAAATCTTTTTGGTACGATATATAAAATAGAAATCGCGCGCAGAATTGGTATTAAGATACTTACTTCCAACTATTTAGAATTTTTTAAATTAAGGAAATTTGTTAACTCCCTACTTTCTTCATATATTTGTTTAAAAGATCTAACCAAATATTGTGATTATTTTTGTTTAAAAAGATCTAACCTGAAACTCGAATATAATGCTCGGTTTTTGTCGTATAAAGCGATGGAAGTGATCCTATCCTGTTGATGTTCCGAATTTTGCTTTGTCACGTATTAAATTACCCACGCCATATTTTAATCATCTTTTGAAATGTTTGAAAATACACCTGTTTGGAAGATAATTAATTTATTTTATTTGTTTTATATAGTATGCCAATCAGATGCGATTTGATACAAAATTATCTGCTCAGTTGACTGCCTGAAAACAATTCATTCTGACTATTCTGAGTCGTTTCTTAAAATTCGGCGAAGGCGAAGGTTTTCCCTAAAGATTATTACCAATTCCAACTAATTATTGATAATTTGTTTGCTCAGTTTCTTACATCTAACGTAGGTTCTATAAAATTACTGAATTACCTAGCAACAGTTCCTACTTCCATAACCACGAACAGTGGTAGTTCCCGATGGTAACTAGGTAAGTTAATCTAAATTAAAGATTAATTAAAAATCGGCATGTTTGACTTCATGAAAAATAATTTATTCTGAGGAATGCAAGTTGGCGAAGGTATATAAATAATGGGCTACATGCATGAAAAATATTTTACAATGTTAATTTAATAAACACGTTCTATAACACAAAATGAATAAAAATTGTGAAATCTGCAATTTTTGGAATTATTTTTGTAAACGTAGAGTTTAAAAACGTATTATTTAACATATTATCTACTTATCTATCTATGGTAAGTAGTTTACCGTACTTGTTAGTTATTTTTTTATAAATGCCATAGATATTATGAAATGTATTAACAGAGCGTATAAATAAGATGTTCAAACTTAAAATGATACCGATAGCATCTCTACGGTGCAATAGTGGAAATACATGATTTCATACACGTGAAGGATAAAATACATTATCTTATTAAACGCATGTTTATATGACGTAAATACCCAATTAATGAAAAAACTTATTTTTCATGATTGTTTTGTAGTTTTTGGCGCACTGCGAAGCCGTTTGTGCTGTGATATCACAGGGCGCTGTTTGTACAAGTATGGAGCGTTCTCGCGGAGCACGAGCCACATTTATTTTTGCAATTTGAACGTTTCTGCAGTTTGGAAGTTTATAGATGGAATGTTTATCTATTAGAAATATTTAAATCTCACGGGAAGTATATTCAATTTCCATCTTCTAAAAAATACATACTTGTCAGCTAATTGTAGAAATACCTAATAATGATTTAAATTTTATGGATAATTTGCGTGCTTAGTTAGAAAGCAGGTGTATTAAATTCAATTATCAGCAATGGTCCCTATGTCAATAGCCAAGAACAGTGGTAGTGCCCGATGGTAACTCAGTAAGCTACTCTTAGTTAAATGCCGCAGTCAGCGGTTGACCACGGGCACCGGAGCCAGTGAGCTTCTAAGTACATACAGTGCAGGCGAGGCGAACATTCGCTACCTTTAGTCCTATTTCGCTATTAAATATAATAACCGAAATAGGAGATATAAATTTAAAGTTGCAAATTTAAATAAGGAAGTACTCCCTGATATTGGTAACAGCTAGTCACCCAATTTCATTACAAAATTGGATTAAAACGACGTGACTCCACAATTTTTTTAAATTTGAATTCGTAGACGTGCCAGTGCTCAATGCCAAGAAATGCCAATGCCTAATAATAGTTGAAGTTGACACTCGGCTGTCAGCTCTATTATGAATGAAGTAGGTAAGTTCAAAGATAAGTAGCACTTGACCCTGGTATAGTGACGAGCACTCGGACTTCTACATTATTAATAATAATAAAAAACGAAATGGAAAATTTTAATTGTACCTATCATTTTCTCTCTCCGCCTAGTCCTACCCCATCATTTTGGGGTCGGCTTTCCTAGTGTTTCTTCGCCAGGACGCTTTGTCCTGGGTTGTCTCAGATGTGACATTTAGATCATTCGTGTCCTTGTTTATGGTAACTTCTCCATGTGAGGAGGTGTCTTCCTCCTCCTCTTTTTGGCACCGGAAACATTTCGGGTAGGTACTTGCCGGGTCATGTGTTCCGGTGGGCTACGCATTACATATCTGCACTAGCCTCTCTAGGACCTTGAAGCCACCACGGATGATGATTACGGCAGGTAGTCAATCCTCTTGTTTAAATTTGTTTTTTATTTATTTATTTATAGGACAAGTATGCGAGGTTTCAATCGTCGGGAAAGAATAATCATTAAAAAACATTTTTCGTGTCTAGGCTACTCTCCTAGACGCCTCCAGTGGTAAAATTATGTTACTATCTTATGAAATGTTAACAAATATAACTTTTTTTATGTTTTTTAATTGAACATAAGTGTTTCAGTAAAACAAAATGAAATAGCTTAAAAATAGTATCCAAACTGACTAAAATTCACACATGTTTTGACATCTGTCAAATCAGCAAAAATTTTAAACTCAACATGTATTACGGTATAATCTACCCATTCTTTATTAAAAGATTACATATAAATGTACAGAAAACCAGCAAAAAGGCTTTCAAAACTTCGAATGATGATATGTAAAGACAATTTAATGTATAAAGAGGAACTAACACTAGACAAAAAGGTGAGTTACAGTGTGCACAATTTTCGTGGTATATCAACCATTCCCGCAGCAAGCTATTATTTCAAAAAAATAACCCAGGGCGCCAATTTGTAACGTGCTATTTGAAAGGGGTAAAAGAAACCAAAAGCTCCGGCTTGATCAAAAAGGCTATAGACAACTCATTCATTTTATTACATGTTTTCACTTTTTATTTTTTATTTCAATTTTACCTCACAATGATCATGCATTGGCATGTCCACCACTGTAATTAATACCCCCACTGCTACCGAAGTGTTTTAACCCCGGAGGCTCGCGAAATTATTTAGCGGTTCCCTACAATGCTCGCTTCAAATATTTATCCCACATTTCCCGGTTTCCTCGTTCGTCTATGCCGGGATTTATTTTTCAGCAACCCTGTAAGCCGTTATCCATTTAGCGTGATACACGAACCACCTGTTCCGAAAAGATTTCAGCCGAGTTCCGATTAAGTTGCGGGGAAATTGAGTTCTGTGGTTTTTAAGGTTGGGGGTTAAACGAATAGGTATTGAATTATCTGGTGGAAGTCTTGCTTGCTTTGGTTTGGTCACATTTTGGAGGATTTAAAATTAAAATTTTAAAGTTTTCATTCTCCTATTTTTTGTAGGTAAGTTCAAAAAATTTGCACCGAATGGTCTATATCAAGAAAGACTAAAGGTACCAGGTTTTACGAGTTTGGTAAAAATCGTGACATTCAACGGTGTCAGGCGGAAGATGAAAGAAACGTAAAGCATAATGGATGTTGACCCTATTTTCGAAATACTCAGTGAGTTTTGTAAAACGTTAAATTACTTAATAGGAAAAGGATTATAGGTACCCATGGCGAAAAGTCATTTGAGCAGCTTCAGTTTGGCCAGGAAGCTTACATCGAAATTTTCATGTCTTCTGCAGATATTTACAAAAACAGGCTGGAAGTTGTTAAAACAAGGAAGACAAAGACAGTACCTGTTTTAAATGTTTGGTATAAACGGAAATCAAATTGTGACAGATGACGGTGACAGGCGAAAGATGAAAGAAACATAAAACGTAACGATATATTTTAATAAAACGACACTCTTTTGGTAGTGGTGTGGTGGTTGGTAATCTACTAGCAGGTAATTCCTCCTTTTAGCTGAAAGGGACAGTTTTTGCATTCGTAATACTTGGTTAAATCAATTTATAGCACAGAAAGGCAGCAAACAAGATACCAGTATTTTATTATTCATTTCACAGGTTGGCTGACTGTTTATTATTTGAATTTTACATAAAAAAAATCAGATCTAAAATGAAGACACCACATTTCAAATAAATCATTGTTCGTGGATGAATCCTCCATTTTAGTACAAACACTCCGACACGAATTTTAAATTTTAAATAATTTCGTTTCACGCGCCATAAATAGTTACTTAAGTTTATATACGCATGTGAAAACTCTCCAAGAATTACAGAATCGCCAGTAAGTTTATGCAAAGCGACGGATGCTGTAATCTACAGGACGAAGGATGCTCGTAATCCCCTAAATTTAATTCAAATTAGCACGGCGCCACTCTTGAGACCTCCTGTCTTATCTGACATTACTACGGAGACAACCTCTTTGCAAGGAAATTGCGCTCAAGCGGAACAGAAAAAGCTCAAAGCCCTTTTATTATTTAAGTGATTACTTTTTGTTTATATTTTTGCCGCATTTCCCCCCGAATTTCGTTGGTCGTGTAGTTGATTTGCTTAAGAATTTCACCGTGCGGGAAATTCTGCTTTGTTGACGTTCTAAGTGGTTTAAAGGCATTCAGAACAACTCATTTATAAGGCTCGTATAACTATATCATTCTAAGGTCAGATCAAACGGCGACAAAATGGATCACGTTGATGGCTATCATTGGAGAAACTCCAATTCCCGGTGTCGCATGATTCGATTTCGGAAAACACTCGAACAAAATTACAAAAGTCTTGGTAAAACGTCTCAAGTCCAAATTCCCTCTAATGCTCAACGAACTTAATCTTCATTCCTCTTGTCGCTTTATCTATCCTACACGATTGCAATCTAAAATTGGAAAACTCAATGTAAAAATCTTACCGAAATCTCGTTTGATTTGCACAAATTAAACGTCTAACGCATAACATGCTGGCTTCTGTTCCTACGTATTCGTCGATATTTTAGAATATGTTTCGATATTATTTCTAAAATTCGCTCGGCAAGGCAATGAGATGGTAAATTGTATTTTCCCGTTCGACATACGTTAGTGGGGAACATGTGTGCTTGTCAAATTGAGTATGATGGATGTGTCGGGATAAAACGGTCCTGATAAGGCTCGCAATATGGCGCGCATTGACATCGATCCTAGAATAAACCCCCTGGGCTTAAGCGATTGTGTCCTTGCCATTTGTTTTGTTGTTTTTAATGTTTAGTAAAAGTATCGAATATTACGAGTATAAACTTTCATTAGATAGGTGGAAATTTACATAGGTACGGCTTTTTAGACACGTCGTAATATTAGGCAGGCTAAAGGCGACGTTCAGATTCAGACTGCACCAGCATTACTGTAGCGCACACTATTGTAGCGCGACATTATCTACTGCCGACTGCATTTCTGTGGCAAATGCCAAAATTCCGGGCAGTAACATCGATTTCCTAACCGTCGAATCCCATTTTGTCGTAGGTATTTTCAATTCATCTTACTCGGGTCCTTATAGTTAGTGTTTAATTGTGTCATTTGATATTTAGGTACCAGTCGCTATTCGGTGAAAGAAAACATCGTGAGGAAACCGGACTAATCCCAATAAGACCTAGTTTATATATATAGTTTATGTTTATAGTTTATAGTTGGAAGGTCAGATGGCAGTCGCTTTCGTAAAAACTAGTGCCCACGCCAATTCTGGGGATTAGTTGTCAAGCGGACCCCAGGCTACCATGAGCCGTGGCAAAATGCCGGGACAACGCGAGGAAGGAGAATGGGTTGCACACAACTCTCACTACGTCATTCGCTAATGGTTCATCCACACTGTCAACCGACGTAGTACCCCACGTGGTTCGTAGTTTTCGTAGTTTTCCAGCTCGGAGACACTGACCAACCACAATCTCGGCTAAAATTCACGTGTAGTTATATTTATGTATGTATATATAGTTATATGTCTTGTGTCTCACGGAAGTTTTGTTATTAAAAGTACATGGCCCTTTAAAATTTCGACATAGTTACGCAATGTAATAATTATCGCACTAATGCCGTAAAGTAGCACCATTTGTACTGTGAAAAGTATTATGTATGCATATTTAATATATAGATCATGGAAAGGAATGGGATTTCTCGAATGTCTAAATGATTTATTGGTGTCATAGCATAGTGAGAATATACGAGCTTCAACAACGACGGATAGGGGCCCATTTAAATCGCGAACAAAACCAAGAGACGTGATCGTATTTGCATAACCCTAACATAAAATGAATATACACTATGAGGATAAGGAAGCGATAGGTTAGGCCTATTTTAGTTTATCCTCTTGAGGATAAAACACGCGTAGCTTATAATAAAATTGTTGCTACCGGCGCGGCGTTCGTCGGGCGTAATTTTGTTTATTTTTTCAAAACACCTTTTGAAAGAAATGCCAAGAAAGCCTTCGAAAACTTTTATTACTTAGTGAATTATTAGAAACTTAGGTAATTATTAGAAACTTAGTTATCGACAAAACTGAATTCCAATGACAGCACATATACAAAAGTATTTATTGCACTATTAGATTGTTCGCGTCCCTTTTCATACATTATCATTCATATTCATCCATCTCGCTCGCTTTTCTTTCATACTATCTACTCTATTCAACCTCATTTTTATTCTCATATCACCCGCCTTTTTGCCGACCTACTTAAACGAAAAATAAAGAAGCTAAAAATTTAAATACATGTCAAATGTTGGACAACGTCAATGAAGTGAAAAATCAATATACCTTTTTCCTTATAATATAAATAAAATAATACGATGAAATAATTATAATTAATGAGAGTGATAAACGTGAGTGTGAAGGAGTAAGGATAGGGAAGAACACGAACCAAAAATTAAATACGGCGTCAACAAATCGGAATCCATATCCAGCTACGGTCGGCCTCATAATTAACATCCTTTTAATTTTATTCTTATTTTTAGTTTTCTCACAGCCACAGTCCCTCTGTATTTCTTGGACTGCGCTTTTTCATTGGTCCTTCGGCATTCCTCGCGTTACCATAGATAGTGACAAGACAAAACGTCTCTTGCTGTAATAAAGTGATATCAAAAAGTCATGTTTGCTCTTACTGTCTTAAGCTGGCCATACACACTACGCATACCCTGCCTGTGTAGTTTTGCCTGTACAGTTCAACTGCACAGGTAAAGCTGTACAGGAAACTGCACAGTTGAATGCCACATACGCTCTGTTTTACCTGTGCAGTTGATAAAACTGCGCAGCTAGCTAGCTTAATTTGGATTTTTATATGTCAGTGAGGTATCTTCTTTCGGAAACTGACAATCTAGACCGCGGATCATTTGAAGTTGACTGTTACATTTTTACAATAACTTATTTTACTTGAACCGCTTGTGGCCTAGCGGTAAGAGCATGCGACTTGCAATCCGGAGGTCGCGGGTTCAAACCCCGGCTCGTACCAATGAGTTTTTCGGAACTTATGTGCGAAGTATCATTTGATATTTACCAGTCGCTTTTCGGTGAAGGAAAACATCGTGAGGAATCCGGACTTATCCCAATAAGGCCTAGTTTACCCTCTGGGTTGGAAGGTCGTATTGGAATCGCTTTCGTAAAAACTAGTGCCTACGCCAATTCTCGGGATTAGTTGCCAAGCGGACCCCAGGCTCCCATGAGCCGTGGCAAAAATGCCGGGACAACGCGTGATATACTCCATACAGTACTGTATCTTAGTTTTTGAAATTGTAGGTATCTTGTTTCAAAGTTGGCAGGTTTCCATGCGCAAGGAAAACCTAATTTATGATCTCGCGTGGTTTGGTGCTTGTTGAATTTTGTATTGGACTACGAAGTCATTTTTTCGTAGCCATAAAATTGCATACCTAATACCCACTATTGTACGAGTATTGTATACGGGCGATTTTCCGCAACTCTACGACTGGCGCCTATTTTGCGTGATATAACAATAATGCCCACTATCAATCTATCTTTTATAAAGAAGTTACATAATATATTATATAATAAGCATTTTGTGTTTTCATATTTAATATGCCATAAAAATTTATTTTTGTAACGCTTTACAACTCAAGAGTTATCAGTAGCGCGTTGTCGACCCATTATAGGGGACAGAGACATGTCAGTCGCTTCGCTTGACAGACAGATGAAGTGTGCGAAAGGGAAGCCATGACGTATATGAACAAGCCATAAGTGCGAAAGAGGGAGACTACATATGAGAAAACGTAACCAATTTTGAGTGCGAAGGCGGCCGTATTTTTTAACGTGAAAAATATAAGAGAATCAAAAAGAAAAATATATATTAAGTAATTTAGTGACGATGGTGTCATGTTGTGTGCCGGGTTGTAGTGTTTCAGGGCCAAAAAACCCAGGAAAATACTAATTTCACAGGTAATTATGATATTCGTAGCGAAATTTCGTAACGATATTTTATCAAATTAACAGCATAAAAAGTGTAAAAAAACCAATTTATACAGTTCATCATAAGTTTTTCTTCAATTGTGTGTTAATATTTCATCATATTAGTCAATAATTTAGAATATTTTGTGTAAAAACCTAAACTGTTACTTTACGCTAGGGCTTGACAAAATGTTCATATGACTGTATCGATAACTTGTCGGTATATTAGTAGGTATGGAATTAGTTGTTCACAAGATATTACCTTTATAACCGACTTAAAATAATAACGATTGTTATAATACCTTTTTTGAAGGTGCACATGTTTAGCGATAAATTTAAACTTCACTTTCCAACACAGTACTTACATTTTAACCACACCCAACCCAACTTGTCAGCAGGAAAAGGCGCGAAATTCAAATTTTCTTTGGTAAGTCAACTCTTTGCGAACACATTTTCAAACAACTTCAACTTTATCATTTTCAACTTTTTCAAACACATTTGAAAAAGTAGTCGATAAAGCAGTTAAACATCGATAGATTATTAATATGTTGTAACATGACATCACTATTTTTGTTCGCACATAGACAATTTACACACACACTTGCATTTCATTTTTGGTCACACTTTCGAAGTTTGACAGTCGTTCTATACTATCCTATTTCTATGATAGGGGATATATTATATTTAAGTCATTTATTAAGAAATTGTTAAGTTATTTGTATACTTGTTATTACTTTGTAAACTGAAATAAATGTGATATACCTACTAAGAAAAAATGACCAAGGCCTCCAGTGCCCCAGGCTGGAATCGAACCAGCGTCCTCTGCTATCGCGGCAGGTGCCCGAGCCACTCGGCCACCGGGGTCACGGCGGTATTGGTCGAATTTTTCCAAGTATATGCACTTCTTACTAAAAGCTTACGGCGCCCTCTACCCATCCCTAAAGAAGAACAGTAAGGAACTTCCCAAAACAGATTGGAGCCAGGTGAAATATTGCTAGCCTCTGTTTCTATCCACACGCCTCTTTTGACACGTACCTCTCCCGCTCTCCTGGTGATTGTGGTGGTCTCTTGTTTTTACGTTTAGAAAATTCCTGCGCTGCAACCGTTTGTAACCCTAGATACGGTACCCACCAAATGCTTTATTTATTTACACAACTGCGATTGAAATCCGTGAACCTTCCATTCAAAACTCTTTGTTTCCAGTCTGAATGCGGTCCATTGTGTTCTGTGCTATGATTGCAATCGCTTACAGAGCGCAAGATACTTACAGATTCAGAAAAACCATTATAAACGCGCTCACCGATTACGCTCGGTTATTAAACATCGCGAGGTGATGTTAAGTGGCAGCTAAAATCCCGCCTGGCTAAACAAGCAATTGTAATGAGACATCAGTATCCGCGGGTGTCTTTTTGCTAAGAGCGGTACAATGCATACATCGTGGTGAACGTTGTGGTTAAATATGTTGATGTACTCGTAAAGAACAGGTAAATTTTTAACGTGGGAATATTTATTTATTTATAATTTGAATCGAGCAACAAGGTATATATGACAAATACCTTTTAGACTAACATATAAGGTCCAAAACGGCGTGGCTACGTTAAACCGTCTGGTCTTGTGTCGGATTCGGTCTTAGAACATACGACAACCGGAGAAGTAAAATAACGATAACTACAGGGTGCGTAGACAAGATGCTAATTGTTCACGCTCCATATAAGTGCGACAGAGACAGTTGTGTTTCGTTCGCTAAGGAGCTTTAACGATTGGCATCTTGTCTACGCACGCTGACGGGCAATGCAAATAGCAAATGTGAAAATAATTCGTGCGTTGGTAATAATTGCAATAAATACGAAACGAAACGGTAAATCCTCTATTAGGCACGGTGTACGATATTTTATTAAATATTTTGTCAATTTAGTAGTTAAGTATATGTATAAAATATTAAACTATCATATGAGTCAAGTATCAATACTTTTTAAAAAGTGATGTATCAATATAAATAGATACTAGAAAGGGTAATAAATAATAAATGAATGCCAGTAGTTCAATTTCTTAATTGGCAACATTACTATAATCGCTACATGATAACATTAATTTCGCTCTTATTTATTTATTCATTTATTTAATCTTTATTGCACATAAGAAAACACACTGTACAATAGGCGAACTTAATGCCGTAAGGCATTCTCTACCAGTCAACCTGTAGGCAAAGCAGATAAGTTGTAGGCGGTGCAAAAACATAGGTATAGGTGATACAATTGATACATGTACGAACACAATACATTCATAAAAAATACACATACATAAACATACATATATATTAATAATATTGATACAAATACATATACTTACATATACATACCTATATATATATATGAAATCAGATGAGATCTTATTCATGAGAGGAGGCCTAAAGCTCACTACTGAGTGGGACGTTTATTTATAGTTCAGCTGAAATATTAAAATGATGTTATGAAATATCGGTATAAAATTGATTCAAAAACACCCCAAATCGGGCTAGACACATTTCCCCTGATTTTCCTTAAAGGAAATCCTGACAAATTATGATTGACATGTCCTTACCTCTGTTACTTGAGGCATCTTTTTCTTCCATACGTGTGTTGCCCGTCATTTGTCACTCACATTCCTATACAACTGTTATCTCATACAGCCCAACCTTTTCGTGTCTCGGTTACGTATTACTCGTAGGAGGAGGTTAGGTTGGATTAACGTTTAGAAAAATTGTGCCCCGATTTCTTTTATAGCTAATTAGTTTTTCATCTTTATGGATTTTATACTTCAATACACCTTACAGAAAAACTTATAGTATTCAACAAAATACTTCGAATTTATTTACTCTTTCAATTTCTAAATTTTATAAATGTGAGCAAGACGAAAGTAATGGTATTTGAAAAGGGAGAAAGTATGAGAAACTGTGAAGTTTTGATTGGTCAAGAAAGAGTGGAACTAGTGAAATAGTTTGTGTATCCGGGAACCTTGTTCATTAGGGACGGTAAACATGATGAAGACATAGAGGGGTGTTGGTGCCTACACTTATGTATGGTAGCAAAATTTGGGTATGGCAGAAGAAGCATCAGAGTCATGTGAATGCAGTGGAAATGAGAGCGTTGAGAAGTGTGTGTGGTGTAAAATTACAAGATAGAATTAGGAACAGTGTGATAAGGGAAAAGTGTGGACTGAACGAAGATGAAGTGACAAAAATTGAGAAAGGTATGTTGAGATGGTTTGGACACGTGGAAAGAATGAGTGAAAGAAGGTTAACAAGTAGAGTGTATAAGGGAGAATTAGAAGAGGGAGCTGGAAAGGGTAGACCTCGGCGGACTTTCTCTGATCAAATCGGGGAAATCCTGAAGAAAAGCCAGGTCAAGAGCACCATAAACCGACGAGCGTGTATGAGGAATATCATGAAAGTGAAGGAAGCGAAAGAGGTATATCAGGATCGTAGCAAGTGGAAATCCGTGGTCTCTGCCTACCCCTCCGGGAAATAGGTGTGATTATATGTATGTATGTATGTTACGCTTGGAAACATTTTAAAGGATAACATAGTCCTAACGTATAGCGTTTTTTTAGAGATGCCGCCAATATTCGGCAACTATTCGGTATTCGATATATTCGGTACTTCGCCGATTATTCGGTATTCGGCCGAATATTGCCTACTATTCGGCCACATATTGAATATCTCGAACACCTGACCGAACCTAACCTAACCAAGTATTCTTTCAAAGTTGTTAAATACGAAGACCCTTTTTTTACAATTTGACGATTGCAAATATTTTTATTTTTATCTTGAGATCGATCTGATTGACTCCAACTACATGTACTAGTTCTGAGCAACGGACTAACAGCGAAGTCTTAGTAATATGATCCCGTTTTATCCTTTGGGCACGGAACCCTAAAAATACCTAAAAACAATATAATCCGGCTAACATAGCACCAACTTGACCAGAACAAAGTGAGAGGGTCCCATTAAAAACGTCATATTTTCATAGACATTTGACAATGCGACACTTTGTCATTTCCAATGCCATGCAGAGTCAGCTAATTTTGACTCTATCAGCTTATTTTAGATACCTCTTAAGAGGAAAGGAGAGCTGAGCCCCTCTTCCGAATTTGAATTTGATTTTGGCATTTTTAGGTAAAGTGTATATCCGTCGCAGTCACGACAGCGGCTCCTAAAATTAGTGCAGCTTAGGCGAAAAAGCCAGCGTAAAAATCTCAAAAATCGACTGTTTCCTCCTCCGAAACGTAATCAATTATAACGAAATATTGAAATCTACATGATAATGAAATTATCTATGTTGGACTATTTTGTATTTTTGGTCAATTGGTGTCAGTTTTGAATATCACGCTTCTCTTTGCGGCTTAGTTCATTGTGCCATATTAGGCAATGTTTGAAGAGCTCTAGCGCTTAAAAAAAAGATAGCATAGATAATATTAATGTGTATTTAAAAAAGAGGATACAGTCGAATATGTTTGGATGGAAAGACTACTCCCCTTGTCTCTTAACAGACCCTTCTCGCCAAGTAAATATTTTGTTAGATAATCATAGCTCATTAAAAAAATTATGACACCCGTCTTCTCCTCACTTATTCACACTATTTTTCTCATAAAAACTTTCCCCTAGTAAATATTTGGGCATCGCGTGCGCCCGCTTCGCGATAAAATTATATCCTAAAGATATTAAACAAGACATACCTTAATAACATCCCCGTATGATTTATTAAGAAAAGCATGTACTGAAGCGACGGTAATCGTTTTAGTCACAGAACACACCTGCTCAGTAGATGGAGCATTCTTATTTCATTAATCCTGGTAAGGGCATTTATTTGTATGATGAGCACGAATATTTGTTTCTGAGTCATGGGTGTTTTCTATGTATTTAAGTATTTATAAATATTTATGAGGACTAAACAGCGTGACTACGCTGCGTCGTCTAATCCACCTTAGGATTCAGCATATGGCGCATGACACACTGCATCCGATTCGCACGCCGCTCCGACGTGCGAGCGGGGTGTCGCTATAATATGAGTATAGCGTTGCCTCGCTCATACTTTGGAGCGACGTGCGAATCGGACGCAGTATGCCATGCTCTTGTCACCACATTATACATATTTGATGCGGTCTCGTTTAAATGAAATTATCATAGTACAGGGTTAAACATGGATTAAACACTCTAGGGGTAAACATGACTTACTAAATAATTAGTATACAATGATCTAAGGTCAACTGACTGGTACAGCTGGGTCAGCTAGAACTGTACAAAAGTCAGAACACTCATAATAAGTAATAAATAAATATTTTAGGACATTCTTACACAAATTTACTAAGTCCCATATTAATCTGAAGAAGGCTTGTGTTGTTGGTACTTAGACACCGATACATATACCTAATATACAAAATACTTAAATACATAGAAAACACCCATGACCAAATATCTGTGCTCTAACACAAATAGATGCCCTTACCGGGATTCGGACCCAGGACCATCGACTTCATAGGCAGGGTCGTCAAATTATAAGTTAAATCTGTGTACGTAAATGCTTCAATACGCGGCATCTTAGAGAGACTGTCTATAGTTTTAGCCAAGTTTTGAGAAACTTCCGCGAAATTGGATGCGATACCTGCTGACGACGACACGAATTATGTGCCTGATTGCAACGAACTGTTTTAGTAGGTACCCAAATATAATGTTGAAGATATAATTGTGTCAACTAGTATAAAACTAGTGTAGTGGCCTATTACTAAAATGTGTTACACCCACCTATAGACCAATTCGAGTTTTAGTCCTTCGATTGATATAACTTAAATTAATACATTTACGGCTGAGTTACGGTCGTAGCGCTACGGGGTAGCCGATAATGTGGGTTTCCCGATATGTAGCGAAAATACTTCGTAGAGGCGAAACGACAACGTGTCGTGATTAGCGCTGCATGGGAACACTAATATATTTAATTTAAATTCAGCTTATTTTAGGAGCTATCGTTGGAAATATTATTTTAACAGTTGCCTTCTTCATTAACAAATTTACTGTCAACAACCCCCTAGGCGGGTTTTCCATTCGTAGACGCTGTACGCTACATACGGTTTTTCTCGTGTTACCGGCTACGCCCGTAGCGCGTAGCTCGTGCTGGCAGTGAATGTCGGCGATAAGTTCTGGTTTAGATAAGTTCTCATTTATATATGGTTTGTATGTCATATAATTGACAGAAGCAGCTGGATTCGAGCAAATGATGTCACTTTGACGTTAGAAATATCGTAGCTAGATCTTATTGGAATCACAGCGGAATCGAAATAAACGTCAATTTTGACATGTCGTTTAGTTATCGATCTTTTAAAGATCTTTCAAAATATTAAACGTGTCTTAATCATTCTTCGAATCGGGCCGACGATGTTATCGGCTACGACGTAGCGCTACGACCGTCGCTCAGCGGTGAATGTGTTAACGATACCTGAAGTCAATTCGAAAGTACTAGCTTGTGGTTTTGTTCCGGTAGAATTTCTTTGGTCTTCTTACATGTGTTCATTTCAGCCCAGTATGAACTGGAATGAACTGTTGCCTGCGGTATTTTCGGACCGATACGACCTTCAAACCTTCAAGAAAAGAGCGTACTCCCATCTTAAAGCCGGTAACGCACTTACAAACCCTCGGGTGTTGCAGGTGTTCATGGGCGACGATAATCGCTTACCATCAGGTGATCTGTCTGCTTGTTTGCCTCCTGTATCATAAAAAAAAAGTATTTACTTATTGTGCAGTTGTTTGTGCTGTTGGTCTAGCTGGTTTTGTATGTAGGATACTTTATCCATGGAACGGTTACTTTGTTGCCTTCTTTGCTCACTTCAGTGAGGCTTCGATGGCATTCGAGTATGAGTTCTGATGTAAGTTTGTCGCTACATAGTGCTTGTAGTACCGATTTACTGTCTGTATATTTTGATGTTTTACTTGTCGTCTTTTTACCGCATTGCAAGCTTCTATTATTCCTACACATTCAGCTTGGAATACCGTATTGTGTTCACCCAGGGGTTTTCAGATGTGTATGTTCAGGTCCTCCAAGAAGACACCGCATCCTGTCCCTTCATTTGTTTTCAAACCATCTGTAAATATTCTTAGGTTTGTTTGGTAGGTCCTTCCTTCGGATCTTCTGTTAACGATATGGCGTAGTCTTACCAGAAGACAATAGTTTTGGTATTTTGTCTATTGGCGCCTCCAGCTTTGGCATTTTTGAGATCATTTTACTTAATTTTACAGTGCAATGGCGCCGCTTAACTGTAATGGAGCATCCCATTAAATTGTCTACAGTTGTCCCGTACTAACGCGAATCATCTCAAGATATTCAGGTACAAGAGTTTCCTTTTCTGTGACTAATGGTCAAACACATGCATAGAAAAATAATTGCCTGCTTTAAACACTGAAAAAGATCGCAACACAGTAAATAAAATCCGTCCGTACGGGACAGCGCATGGAATGCTCCAATGCTGTAAAATCGTGTGTATCTCAATAAATATTAAATATCAAACCGGTTCCACAATGAAACTAGGTTAGGTTAGTATACTATTCTAAGTTTTTCGAATAGAATTGAAAGAAAGTTATAGATAATTATATTTGCAGTTAATAGCTATACATATTTTAATAATTTAATTCAAACCTTTAATACACAACGCTCAAGCACCTTTACATTTCATCAGCAACGAAATTACTCTGAGGCCTAATTTGTTAGAGTAATTAGTAATTACAAGGCGCCTGTCATCACGCGAGTTAATTTGCCTCCTTAATTACTGAAATGTGGCGTTATTAATAATTTGATTCGGTCCATATTTCACAAATAATGACATTGTTCAGTGAGAACGGAAATTGGTGTTGATTTTCATGCACGTTAGTTTTCAATTTGTTAGATTAATAGGTAATAATAGTGCTCATTATTAACCGAGTACAGCAAAGGGGAGGTTATGATTTTAACAGTCTATATATGTGTGTATGTATGCATATGGGAGGAGATGTTTGTGTCGTGTGTTCTTGCGTAGTGTCAAAAGACTCGCCACAAAATTAAATAAATCGGCCAAGAGCGGGCCATTCTCAGTGTAGGGTTTACCAAAAAAATATTAACTTTACCAAAAAGTGTTTTTGGAGACCCTTATTCGTTTTGAAAAATCTATCGAACGATAAATCACACTATTGGGATAAAGCAAAATATATATATATAAAAAAAAATGTTATGGGAGGTGCCCTAAAAAATTAGTCTACTTTTTATTTTACCGTTCTGTCACATGATTCATGTATCCCTGTCAAATTGCAGCTTTCTAGCACTAACGATCACGGAGCAAAGCTGCGGACGGACGGACAGACGGACATGGCGAAACTATAAGGATATTTTAGGTGACTACGAAACCCTAAAAATGTCGTCTAAACAGACACTCGGTCACTTTACAACTGCGACGCTCATACATTAAAGCATGTTAAAATTTACCGCCCGTCTAGAATGTCAAATATTTCGGTGCCCTTAAGATTTCACTTCTTCTTCAATCCCAAGGGTATTTCCAGCCCGGTGCCAAGGAGGAAAAAACAGCCGAATTTAATTAAGAAACCTGCACGTATACGTCTTTTTACGTTCTTGTATTGCTTTGTACAACTTCCTGAATTTTAAATTAAAAACTTTCACCTCCGACGTCACAAAACGTGATCAGAAACCGGAACCAAACTATATTGAACAAGTAAATAATTTCAGCCAGTAAGGGATTTTTATGTGAGGTGTTTGAAAAAAAAGCATACGTGGTCGCAGCCTTAGGAAATCAGGATAAAATAAGAATTCGCAGGGACGACGCGAGAAACTCGAAAATCGTGCATACGTGTCAAGAATTCTAAGGAGGAGCTTAACATGGGGGCTGCGGGGGAATTCAAATGTTTTTTTACTGAAACGGTTCATATATATTAGTTTATTGTTGACTTTTTATCTTTGTCTAGATCTATTTTAGCGTTGGTTCAGATAATGAAGAGCGTTTGGAAACAATGCCAGATTTATTTTATTTTATTTTGCACTGTGATCTAGACGTTACGTAATCCCAATAAGTAATTCTTACTCAATACTTATTCCTAATTCTGTAGTTTCTGCGACTAATGTATGGTTCTCGTCAAAGAAGAGAAAGCTAACCGCATCTTAAAATTCAAAGGTTAAATAAGTAAATATTATTTACTGCACCAATAATAATACATTTTACATTTAAAACTACAAATACCTTTTAAAGGAAAACATAATAGGTAACAACGAGCGGTCTTATCGCTAAAAGCAATCTCTTCTAGACAAATTTTGGGTAGCGCGAAATGTAGTGTGTAAATTCAAAGAATTAAAGCCTAAGACATAATAGCTAAATTGTCATTGCTACTAGCTAATCCAAGGCTGGAACTTTGGCGTACCCTAGTATCATCTTACTTCACATATGAATTTTCAGGGAAACTACAGAAACTAAACTTAATAAGAGTAAATAAAGAAGCTCTGAATCATTACACCCAGTCTCCCCTTTCATCCGGCTGGAGTAAGGCATGGAAACCGCACGTCGCACGAAATATTACATTATTCTATGGTACGTTATATATAAAACGTTCCAAAATGGGTAATTACAGATTTAATACAAAGCGAAGTCAATTAGGACCGTGTGTTATGAAAATTTTCTAATTAACATGTGTTGTTCATTTACTTCAAAGGCGTTCTCTCGGTAAATTTCAACGAGACTTTATTGCCGCATTTCAGCTTAATTAATACATTTCCACTACAGGTACGCGTTTCGTTCTAACATTTGACAAATTATAAACGGCAAAACGGCTACATAGGACGCTACCCCTAGGACATTATATAGACGACGCTATATAGAACGTTTCGTTGGAGACAAGTGAAAAGTCTGTCACGTTTCTCGCCATTATTGTACATGGTATTATTAGCAAACACTCACCAATATTTTGTGAAGTATTTTCACCTTTGCTTGACAAATTTAGCGATAATTATAATGCCATGCATTGAACGCCTTGCACGCCTCTATGAAGCATATTCGCTACATACCGAGAAAACTATTGTAGACTGCACCGATCTAGCTTAACAGTTAAAGAATAAAAAACGAAACCATCTACTTGGCTACCTGATACGAAAATAGGTGAGATGTTAACCTTTTTCAGATATATCCCGATTATAAATCACATACGTATCAACACAATGATTGGTAGAGGATCCTATATGTATCATGCATTTACGAAATAAATATGAATGTAGATATGTGACAAAATTAAAAAAAAAAAAAACGTTTTAACATTCCTGACGACATGCCGAAAACAACCTACGTAATTTGGTCGGGTTATTTGTTGCCCACCATAAACCATACTAAATTTATGGAGGGGACTATAAGACTATTCCGTTCGGTCATTTCCCCCCACCGCTCATATCTGATTCAGTTATACTAGATTCATGTATCAATAGAATACTTACTAAGTTCAGTATTCGCATTCCAAGGAAAGATCAAATCAGATTGCATTTTCGGAAACGTTGCACGGTGGCCCGCCTTCGTCACTCGAAAATCTGTGGAAAACGCCGAATTGATATTTTAGAAATACGAGCAATAGAAATTGGGAATCTAGTGGTATTGACCACTCGTTTTCAATTATATTATTAGAATTTAACTGCGTAGAAGTGGAGACACGGCCACGGTTCGGTTCTGAGTACTGCCTTATTTGGCTAACACGTGGGGAATATAACATGATAATAATAATATATCGCGGAAAGGGAAACCCTGCAGTTGTTTATAGAATATTCCTCAACCTTCGATACGACCCGAGTCAAGTTACAACCTTCTGGTATATGTTTGGGTAATATTTCTAGTTGTTATTTTTTTATTGTTATTATTTATATTTCCTATTCTATGTATGCGTAGTTGTCAACAGTACGGCTATCACCAGTGTACCATTTTAACTCTGACATATTCACTAGCATGAGCGTAATTTAACATATAAGTAAATAAGCGTAACTAGCACACCAACTAGTGTTTGTCAATAAGGCCCTCCGGTCGATCCTCCTCATTTTCTGGCCGAAGACCATAAGAAATGAGGATTTGTGGAGTATGTGCCGACAACCTCCGATCGCCTAAGAACTAGCACTGCGGAAATAGAGATGGATCGGACATACCCTTCGAAGAGGAGCTGCGAATAGCGCCAGTATCGAGCTTGAGTGCGGCCTCAAGGCGGAAAGCGAGGCCGCAAACGCCCCGAACACACCTGGAGGCCGAGCGTAGAAAACGACCTGCGAGCTGTAGGACTGAGCTGGAACGAGGCCAAGACGGTTGCTTAAGGTAGAAAGGCATATAAGGAAGCCCTATGCACCTCCGCGGTACCCTAAGACCAATAACAACAACATAAGCGTTACTTACTTTATGTGCATCTCGCTCTATTAACTAGCATATCAGTGCGAGCGTGATGTGCCTATGGAAAGTAAGTTACGCAGACGTTAGCGAATATACCAGTTTGACACTGCTAAGGCAGTCGTGGTTAGGTACAAGTTTATTTTTATCTCTATTCTATAGATAGAATACCTAGATGGCTGGGCCTTCTAATAACACTCTCAAAGCCAACGACCTTAGCAAGTAAAGTCTTGTTAACTAAACTAAAATTAAAATATCTTTCTTTAATATAAGAGGTTATTTTAACAGAGGCACATTGCAGTGATCCCCGCACTAGGCATGGCCGGTATCGCGGGTGTCAAGGTCATTACGAGTTACCAAAATTGAAGAACTGGTAGATGGAGTTGAATACGTAGTTGTTGGAATCCCTTGGGAGAATTTCAGAATTTCTTATGATTCCTCATAGTTCCAGTACTTTACGCAGGTATACAGTTTTAATATAATATTACACGAAAGAAAAACGGATAAAACATTTCAATTTTCACTGCTGTTCACTTCAGAGCTCAGAGAAATTATGAACTTCAAACCGCATAGCAAAATATCTTTACAATACATATGGTGCTACTTTACCGCCCTAGTGCGGTAACTCGCACTAGACGTATGTCGAAAAGGGTCTAGCAAGCTAAGCTAAGAAGATTGGCCCCCGCAAGGGATTTGGTTGTAATTTGAGGTGCAGTAGTGGCAGGTCCTAAGAACACTGTATGCGTAATATCAGCCTTCGATCTTCTTTTGTTTCAGACTTATCCACGAAAATGTCAAAAAATCAAGGTAATTTTTAAACTGTTATTGCAGCTAAACCAAGCAAGCGAGAGCAACCAAATAAATTCAGAATTAAGGAGCATAAAATGGGGTTCATAATGCATATTTTTACAGACATTCATTTCCTTGAACTTGGTGAAAAAAATAATGTTATTTTTTTCTGCTCCATTTTTTTGCCACTTCTCGCGGAGACACAACTATCAAAAATTACTTGATAAGCCACAATTGTTAACTACGTGTCCATTTAAAAACATTTTGAAAAATCATGGTGCGTCATGTCAAAAAAAAACAATTACGAAGATATGTTTACTATATCATATTATATCAATAGAGTAGTACCAACTACCTAGTGGCAAATGTGTCTGTGGTATAACTTCCTCTTTCGTTCATTATGAAATAATTAATTGACACATTTTCTAGCTATTTCTTATGCAATTTTAATAATGTCTGAAAGAAGGTGTAAATGTTGTAATATATGTTAACGCAAAACAAATGGAACTAAAAAAGTGATAAAGAACGCTGCAAAAATTGATTGCTTTAGGTATTATTTAATTTTTTTTAAATTTATGCAAATAAGAAACGAAGTGGGTACATAAAAGTATTGGATGTAAAGTCATTGACAAAAACATTTTTTATTACCATTCCATATTAACAAATAACTCGGAACAGCAAACAGAACAATACAATTAAGAAATAGCTAGAAAATGTGTAGTTGTAAATGTATGACATATGTACGTCATTGATCAATGACAATTAATTATTTCATAATGAACGAAAGAGGATGTTATACTACAGACTCATTTGCCACTAGGTAGTAGGTACTACTCTATTGATATAATATGATGTAGTAAACTTATGTTCGTAATTGTTTTTTTTTTAATATGACGCACCATGATTTTTCAAAATGTTTTTAAATGGATACGTAGTTAACAAATGTGGTTTATCACGTAATTTTTTTGATACATTAAAAAATTACATTATTTTTTCATCCAAGTTCAAGGAAATGAATGTCTGTAAAAATATGCATTATGAACCCCATTTTATGCTCCTTAATTCTGAATTTATTTGGTTGCTCTCGCTTGCTTGGTTTAGCTGCAATAACAGTTTAAAAATTACCTTGATTTTTTGACATTTTCGTGGATAAGTCTGAAACAAAAGAAGATCGAAGGCTGATATTACGCATACAGTGTTCTTAGGACCTGCCACTACTGCACCTCAAATTACAACCAAATCCCTTGCGGGGGCCATTCTTCTTAGCTTAGCTTGCTAGACCCTTTAAAGGGTCATATGTAGTGTAAAACGTTGTATAATACATGTGCGAAAAGGTACTTCGCAACTTGTGTCGATTTAAAACACTCCCTTCGGCCGTGTTTTTATTTATCACCACTTGTTGCGAATTAAATTAATTACTTTAACATAATTACTTTTCGCATTTGAATTTTAAGGTTGTATTTTCAGGAATGTGTGTGTGTTTGAACTACTTAAATTAAAAATATGCGACGGTTTGTTTTATTCTCAACGTTGCTGTCATTTTTCGAAAAGGATTGTCTTATTCCAGTTACCTTAGGAATATGGAAGGTAGAGGCAAGGAACGAAATCTCCATATATCAAAAAGTGTCCGACTAAAACTATAAATAGGTGGCGCTACAATACCTAGAATACTTGAGAAAAAAATCTAATCATAGACAGCGCAATTCACTCCGTCAATAACGCCTAGGTACTCTGGAGAGATTTGGAAATATTATTTGTAGCTGACAGCTGGACATTCTTGCAACAATTCTGCCTATGGAGATTTTGTTCCTTGCCTATACCTTCCATACTTAGGAAGCTCGGTGAACGATCAACCGAAAATTGGACCTTCACACATAGTCAATTGGAAGACTCCGTAAGACGGATAGCGACAGAAATTGTAAGTGACAGTATCCATCATCCACTTACAGCGCACATGTGGCTTAAGACTAGGATAACATAACGGGAGCATAAAGAGATTGTTATGTCCCTAACTTCCTTATAAAATTTTAAACATAAAAAATTTAACAGTGTAACTTTAACTCATTTACAATAACTTTAAATAAATACCATAGCCAGACACTGGAATAATCTGCATGTAATTAATTAATAGGCAGTATTTTAACCATTATTAATATTTATTTTGTGATAAATTATATTTATTGACAATAACAATATACATAATGGATATATACAGATGATTACTATAACTAGCTTATATCTAAAATAGGCCCTTGAGGCATTGTACCAAGGATGCTGGCGGCATTTCCTCGTTGTATCGCAATACTGATACGTTGTGATTATATGTAACGCTAAAATATACCTTTTTATTTGTATAGGCTTTACATTTAATTTTAATATTTTAATCTTTTTTTTTAATTTACGTTTTTTTATTCATTTTATTGTAATATGGATCATTTGTTATCTGTAATAAAGAAGCGAATTGAATTGAATTGAATTGAATTGAATTGAATAACGGTATACATAATTGATACATATACAGTGGTGTTACTATAACTAGCTTAAATCTAAAATAGGCCCTTGATGCATTGTACCAAGGATGCTGGCGGCATTTCCTCGTTGTATCGTAATGCTGATACGTTATACGAGGAAGCCGCCGCCAGCTTGCTCTTCGGTCACCAGTTATATCAGCCAGATGCTTCGCGATTTGTGCAATAAAAACTTGTGCGCGCTGGGAGCCCATATGGACCTAGAGTTTCAACACCAAATGGTACAAAATGGTACTCTCTACCGAGGCTCTTATATTTTTTACTTTTAACTCATTATAAATGATACCCCACTCGACATAGTCGATTTTCTTTTTTACAGTATGACGTCTGATTGTCGCTATCTTGATTAGTTTTTACTGTCATGTCTTTTAAGTGACACTCGGGCGGTTGACGCAAGAATAATCAAAATCGGCCCGCGCATTGGTCTCTATATAGAGTGCCACAATGGAACAAAAAATATAGGTACATAATACTTACTTTACTCTTTGGGTACGTCCTTAGTAATCAGTAATCCTTACATACATAGATTGATAAACACACTACCCTCCTCTGTGTCGCGCTGTGAGGTAATAATTAGATCGCTTTTAGGTTTGCGTGTTTTCGACGAACCTCAATTGCTGAAAAATCTGAATACTACTATTACGAGTCCTAAACTTCTAAGTTATGTACATTTTAACATATTCACTGCTAGCGTGAGCTACGCGTTACGAGCATAATCGATATCACGTGATTTCCGCTTTGTGACAAAAAGCGCCTACGAACGAGAATCGGCCTTGCGGCCGCTAATCACGACACGTTGTCGTTTTGCTTCTACGAAGCATTATCGCTACATACCGGGAAACCCGTGTTATCGGCTACGAAGTAGCGCTACGACCGCGTAACTCAGCGGTGTTAAAATGACAACTGTTCTCTTGTAGGTACTATAGACCGTAGGTTATAAAAATTAAGTGCAAGTAGGTAGGTAGGTAGATCATAAGCGTTCACCAACCTCCACAAAGACCCGCAAATGCCCTCGTCCAACCGTTCCCGAGATCTGAACCAGATCGTCATTCCACCTCACTGAAGCTTGAAAACTGATTTCAGAACATTCAGATGGAATGAGGATGGGGGGGGGGGAATATACTCTTAAGGTTTTTTGACCACAATTCTACCTCAAAATACCTGAAGAATTTGTATATGCTCTTTTGTGGATATCCAAAGAACGAATAAAAATAATTTACTCAATTCGAAATTATGTGAACGCGTATACCGTGCTCATATTTATTTAGTAACTCTCGGATATTTAAATTTTAAATATGGACCCTTTTATTTCATTTCATGCTTTTACAGCTTTCTGACGAATAAATTCGTCGTTATTATATCCGGTTTATTATGGATCAAAGTAGAACCTTGGTTTAATATTCATTTGGAGAGAAACCGTGTGTGTTCCATATTCGGTAATTTAGAAATTATATTTTGTAAACAATCTCCCAACAACACTTTTAGGCCTAACGCGTTGTATAAAAAGGAATAAATGTATTAGAATAGATACCCGAATCATTCGTTAGACTTACCCCGCACTGACTAGTAGTAGTTGAAGTAGTCTCGTTTATTTATTTAAATTCAAATTTTACAAAATCTTAGGGTCAAATTGTAACATATAAATTAAATCTCAATAATGTAGCTACCTACTATATCGAATACACAAAAGCACACGCCATTACACACACAACACAACATGAGCATAATTAGGTTATATTAATAAGAATTAAGCGTTGTACAGTCTTTTTTGTTTTTGTAAGGTCCTGGCAGAATATCAGCGATGTGGCTTGCCGCGTCATCATGCTGAGCCAGAGCCTATTCACTGCCACGACACATGGTTTTGCATTCAAGAATTGTAAACTAGTTTTAAGAATAATTCTAAGCTGCATGTTCTTCTTATTGTCTATACCTACCTACCATGTATGTTGTGGAAACGAATAAAGTTTTATCTATCTATCTATCTAACTATGCGGACAAAAGTGGGGTAATGGTAGGAACCTAGGCGGGAATTATGCTTATTTTTTTAGATTGTTTTTTTTTTCTAGCTCAAAAAGTGTCATATTTAATATAAAAAATGGTTTGGAGTAACTTAGTTTTACGGTATTTTGAGGGAGGAGGAACGTTAAGGTCGTTTTTATCTACAGACATTGAGCGTGCCAGACATATGTATTCCGTGCAGTTATTTTACTATAGAGTTGTCTGTCGGCGTCTATGTGACCGCATAAAGCTGGCCATACACACAAGGGTATGCCTGCGCAGTTTTATCAACTATGCAGGTAAAACGGAGCGTGTGTGGCATTCGACTGTGCTGTTTCCCATACAGCTTTAACTGCAGTCGAACTGTACAGGCAAAATTGCGCTGGCATACCCTAGTGTGCAGTGTGCATGGTCAGCTTACCGATAGATTTGAACACGTTGATGGACACTGTAGTTAGTGTTTGTCTGCCACAACACGTGCCTGGCACGCTCAATGTCTGTAGATATAAATCGACGCTTAGACTGAAACCTGATAATTTAGATTACTATAAGTTCCAAGTTCAAGACAAAACGCAAATCTACCAGTATTTGACACTGCCATAACAGGTGCCACATATAATATCCTCCTACAAAAGGAAAAAAAATTTGAAAAGCCAATTTACCCTATGCTTGTTAAAGCGAACTTATTTACTGAGGCAAATGTACGGTAAGTATTTTTTCCAACACTTATTTTCAATAAACTGCAACACTGATAACGGGGTTGCATATATCATACAAACTGTCAACTATAAAGTATTTGATACAACGAGGAAATTCCGCCAGCATCCTTGGTACAATGCCTCAAGGGCCTATTTTAGATATAAGCTAGTTATAGTAATCATCTGTATATATCCATTATGTATATTGTTATTGTCAATAAATATTTTTTTCTAAAGTACTCCTTACTCATACACCTTAAGGCGCATTATTTTTTCTGGTCATCTGAGAAATTGTCAGCATGGCACATAACAATCACTGAGGTTGGAATAAGTATCATATTACCATAGATCCCGCCCTGGCAACATCTGCACCCATATCGCTAGAGTCCAGCAATAACGTAAACTATAAAAAGTTAATTAAAGAAACTTAATCATATGCGCGCAGAGTCGGAATTACAACGGCGCTACAAAAGTGTAATTAAGAAGGAACATAGCCACTTATCAACGGCGGCCAGTGGGGCTTGGCCGAGTAGCGCCTACCGGAACAAGGCACAGCCGGCGATCTTGATTAAAATCCAAATTTGAAATTTTAAAATACTCAATAATATTAATACAGCGTTTTTATGATAATTTAATGCCATCGCTTGTGTACAATTATATAAATCCTTTTTCAAAAGCATTCAAAAATATAACAAACGGTCGATTTAAAAAATAGCTGAAAACATTGATTCGCGTGCACAAATATGCAAACAGCATCAAACCAAGAACTTCGAATGATTTCAAGATTCAGAACAGTTCTCAAAACAGCTCCAGTAGATCTGTTGATTGCGGGTCTATATCTGCCGAGCGTCTGGTTGACATAACTGGTGACCGAAGAGCTGGCGGCTTCCTCGCACTTGTCAGTATTGCAATACAACAAAGAAATGCCGCCAGCATCCTTGGTAGAATGCCTCAAGGCCCTATTTTAGATTTAAGCTAGTTATGATATTACCTCTGTTTATATCCATTATGTTTATTGTTTCTGCCGAGTTAAATAGCGATTTCAATGTTTTATAATATAATTTAAAATTAAAGTCCACTGTGCCTTTATCACCCATGCCTTCTTACAGCTGGACGTGTGGTGTGTAAATGTGTGAAATAAATCTCTTTCGGGCCGGACTCATCCGGCAAGGTGACAGAATCGGTCGCGCACACTGCAGCTTTATTAACTGGAAATAGAATGTTACTATTTCAATTTTCAAATCGTCCATGAAATAGAGAGGAACTTCAATTTTAAAATTCAGGCAGGCCAGTCAACTACTGCTGAAAATAAACACATTTTTATTGTGCGTTTTACGCTATGCTAGCTGGTTTTCATTATAACACAATTTTTAGGAGAAATTTGTCACTGCCATATTTTAATTTGATAAAAATAACCCGATCCGGCGAAGAGGGTCCTAATTACTCCTGCTGTTGAAGGCCGAAAAGTATGCCAGAGAGAGATTAAGAATTGAAAGGATTAAAATGAGATCCCCAGTATAATTAAATGATAATTACTAAAAATGGTAATTTAATATAACTCTTTTAAGTGCAGCAAAAGCTTAAGTTTCATTTAGCTGAATATGCTCTTGCTCGTATTATGAATTAAGAATTATGTTAAGTATGATATTCAATCCGATCAATTTAGCGTGGTTTTTCGTAATCAAAGTAAAAAAAATCAGATAACAGACGTAGTTTAAACTTATTTTTATTGAGTTTCCGGATCTTTTTGAACAGTTATATAAATTGATTAGGCTTACTGCCTAATCAAATCGTCTTCAATTAGTATAACACTTTCGCTGCGGCAATTAGTTAACATTCAACCATTCAACAATCGCTTACGTTCCGCAGCGATCAAAAAGTAACTGTTACTGTCGCACTAATATAATATGAAAGAGTGATTGAGAGACATAAAGAGTTTCGCTGTCGAAACGATAGCGACAGTCACCTTGGCTAAGCCAGCTGTTAAGAGAAATTCCTAGTTGAGATTTTTCCATACAAACGCTCTCGACTGTTTCCACCCTGGATGTTTAACCTAGAGCAGGGGTTCCCAAAGTGTGCGCCGCGGCGCCCTGGTGCGCCGTAGAAAGTAAAGAGGGGCGCCGTGAGTTCTATCATTATCCGAAACCACAAATATTCGCGGGTACCTATTTGAGCGCTCGCAGCGTTAAATAATATAGCGTCGTGTCACTCTTTTTCGACCGTGATTTTAAATTTACAAGGGCGCCGTTGCAAAATACTAAACTTGTAACTGCGCCGCATGTTGAAAAAGATTGGGAACCCCTGACCTAGAGCAATGATTTTTTCAAATCCATTCAAAAATCAATATCGTACGCAAAAACGGCTCAATTGAATAGGCTGTAAAAAACGACGCAGTATACAAATATGACAACAAATATCAAACAAATCAAAACATAGCGACATAGATTATTCCTTCCTCATGCAGTTTCTAAAATTTCATAATGATTGGTTGCATTTCGGAGGAGGAAACAGTCGAGAGCGACACCCCGATTTTTGAGTTTTTTGCGTGGGAATTTTAGTCCGAGCTGCAGTTGTCTTTATCACACGCACGCACTCCCGCCCTCCGCAGCGAGACAGAAACATAGCTTCAAAAATTCAAGATTCGAAAAGTTGCTCACCTAGGAATTGTTCTTAACTGACAGTTTTCTATTGTTACTTGCAAATACATACATATATTATAAGATCAATTATCAGTTAAGAATGTTGCGGTTTGTAGAAATTTGATCTCAAATGTCGATCATATTGTTAGACAATTGACAGTGTAGCTCTTACTAAAAGGCATTTATAACTGAAAACTTCGAATTACGCAGTTAGAAACCAATAATAATAATACTTAGCTAACTATTTTAAAACATTTATTTTAGGGTTACCAACTACATCACTAAGTTACTGACGTTACAGTTCAAATTAAGCAGGATAAAAGCTGTAAAAACATAGTTACCGCCCGCGGCAGACGGCAAACATGCCTCTACAAATAAAAACTCATTAAAACCCAAGTAATTCGTTCCGCAGCTTAAATACGAGCCTTAATAAATAAAACAACGGACGGCACGTTTCTGAACAAAGACTGGGCATTGTTTTCGATGGCCACATTAAACTGGCCCACATGA
Source organism: Cydia pomonella (assembly GCF_033807575.1). Taxonomy (NCBI): domain Eukaryota; kingdom Metazoa; phylum Arthropoda; class Insecta; order Lepidoptera; family Tortricidae; genus Cydia; species Cydia pomonella. The sequence continues at coordinate 14,511,913 of NC_084719.1, read as the reverse complement.
AACACTGACATATTTTGTATTACTTTCTGGACGGTGTAACTCTTTTCCCTCCACTGCAAAAATATCTTTGCTCTTTAGAACGTAGAGTTTAAATTGTAACGTTATGTATGCGAGATATGAGGTTGGGGATGTTAAATGTCGATTTCCGGGTGGGTTTAAACCGAAATTACAATCAGCGTGCATTGTTCGGGCTGTAATCATCGCCAACTTGGACATAGCTCATCATGCTGCCGGGCCGTATTCGGGTATCAAAGTTCTAACCAATACAAGGTATTTCTAAACCGTGTGTTTGGAAATCACCGTTCTCACTATAAAAAGTATGTTTTTAAAGCAAATACTGCCCCGTGGAGAATTGATAGACAACCGACGAGCTACTGAAGGTTTTGCGTTCCGGTTTGGGAGTATGCTGGACGATGGTTACAAGAAGTAATGCATGTAATAGTATTTTTGTAATGATGATTGGGAAAGTATTATAGGTATCTAAACGTCTTTTACGTTGATGTTTTTGATATTATCAATGATGCGTCATTAATGCTCATTCAAGAAAGACTTCATTCAACGGTAAGCGAACGCATGCAGTAGCTAACGAAGTTTGTTTATAACCAGCAGCGAAGAGTTACAAAAGAGAGTCATAAATTGTGCATCATATGGCAGTAAATTGGAATTAGAACGCCAAAGTTAAGTACATAAAATACTCTTTTGAAACAATGAAGTAAAAACGATTTTACATCGGAAAATTTAGTTGGTGTTATTTCTAGCCACGTTTACTTAATATCTATTAAATACCAAATAAGAACCAAAATAAATAATCCATCGCCAAAACCGATAAATATAGGTTTATGTCTTATTCGCCATTTGAACGAGCAAACTGGGATGGGATTGAAGTATACAAGCTATTGCACGGGCAGTGACTTATGTTGTCTGCGATAGCCCAGCATCCAACGCGAACACATTATTTACGTGTTGTGGTAAGATACAACATCGTAACACGGTGAATATCGTGTTGTGGTAAACGTAGGTTTATCACAGCTGATATGTCAGCCGAAAGAAGTTGAGCACGACTGTACGCGGCCTTATCAATGGTTCCGTGCCATCTGGGAGTAGATCATGTTACCTTGTGTATGCTGTTTTTAACGCATAATGTCACTAGACTTTTGTCCTACGAGGTCGTTGATATTCGAGTCCGTATATTCGATGAGCAATGTTGGCTGCCACCAAACTTGTCTGTTAAATTTCTGAGTCCCATCGTACTTGACTGATTCGATTTCGCTAAAAATCATTCACTTAGTAAGTTTGAGCTTACACATGGGGCCCATTAAACTTATATAATCCGGTGAACCATAGGAATCATTTTATCATAGCTAGTGCTAGGAAAAGTTCGCGCTTCTTTTTAATTACGTTTTCTTTTGACTCGAAAGATTTTAACGACTTCTTCGCGGACAGAGTTGCGAGCTAAGACTAGTCATAAATAAGTTAAGTCCATCGTGCTGTTGCATGGAGGGCTACGTTGCACCGACATTGCAACTGAATCCCGCCATTGCCAGTCAGGTCACGCAGCCCAATCGCAACGCTGGCCGGAATAAATACCACAACACATCGCGACTACTGCAGGGATGTGGTTTACGAACTTAAGCTTGCCTACGAAGCTGCAGATCCCGGTTCCCAATCCTGGCAATTATTTGTGTGTTTATCACAAATATTTGGTTAATGAGTTAAGGATAATTTCTATACAAGCTGGAGGGTCTGGGCTGGAATACCCGTCATGGTATAGATTTATGTGCTATCATAAAAAATGTTGCTCCTGAGTTATAGATATTGTATATTTATCTATTACACATGTATATTATGGTCGCCTATATTCACAACACAAGCCATATATATTGACCTTACTGTGGGACTAGGTTTATTTGTGTATAATTGTCTCATATTTTTCTTTAATGTGTGCATGTATAACACCCGTATAATAACAATATACATGATGGATATATACAGAGGATTACTATAACTAGCTTAAATCTAAAATAGGCCCTTGAGGCATTGTACCAAGGATGCTGACGGCATTTCCTCGTTGTATCGCGATACTGATACGTTGTGCGAGGAAGCCGCCAGCTAATATAAAAATAATAATGGTAAACACAGCCAATTGAAAACTGTATTATCATGTAAGAAAACACAAGTTGCGGCTGATTTCTCGCCCGGTAATTATTTCACTATGCTGTTCTGCCACGGAATTATGGAACTATGGAACTGGAAAATATTTAACAAAGGGCACTTACATAATTTTAATCAAATTTCGCTTGACATGGACATCGACATATCCGACACTGCACTCTTCATTATGGTCTCTCTCGAATATACACTTACATACTAGTAAGTGTAGCAAATCATCAAGGGCGTAACCAAGTAGGGCGGGTTGGTAACATGCAATCGAAATGAAATCTCGCTCGAATCTCGTACCTATACAGTTTTCTCTAAAGTGGATATCCACTTTAGAGAAAACTACAGCCATAATGATACTGCTATTGGGTTGGCCAAAGCTCTTTATTCCCTGTGTTGGTGTTGAGTAGCTTGTATTTGTTTTATGTAAGTATACGTGAATGGTTCTTGTAGTTATATACTTAATACTTAGCATAGATTTATAGCGTTAACCTCTATTAAATTAAATTAAATATTAAGTAATCGGTGGTTTTAATCTGTCATTTCGTTGGCGTGTATATATTTGTCAAAAAGCGATAAAACATGGATTAATTAATTGAGTAAAAAAAAAAATTAGTATTAATTCATTCAAGTATGGCATGATCCGTTCCGTGGAGCAAGAGTTGGGTGTATTGGGGATGGGGTGGGAGGAGGTCCCTCACAGGATACGTTCACAAGATACCCCAAAACGCTCACAAGATACCCCAGGGCTGGCGCGTACTTCTCGCAACGTATCGCCCTGGCGGTGCCTCGGAGGTTTAGCTTATTTAAGTTATTTTTTATTTATGTTATTTAAGTTAGTTTTTAATTAGTTTTACGTTTCGATATATTTTAGTCTGCATAATCTGTATTTCCATGAATTACTTAATACAAATACACCATCCAAACCGAACCATGCGTTCGGCGGGAGCAGCAGCTGAGCTGGCGTCGGTTCGAAAGCGGGTGAAGTACGCAGCGCTGGCGAGCTACATATTTGTCCCTCTTGCCGTAGAAACCACGGGCTGTTGGTGTGATGAGGCCAAGACATTTATTGGTGAAGTGGGCAGACGCATGCGGGAGTGTGGTCATGACCCTCACTCCGGGTCGTTTTTGATGCAGAGGTTGTCCATCGCCGTTCAACGTGGCAACGCAGCGAGCGTGATGGGCTCCTTTGCATCTGGAGGGGCGCGGGGCGAGTTGTGCGGATAGTTTTTGTGTGTCTGTTAGATTTAGGATTTAGTTCAGTTTATGTTAAGATTTTTGTGTTTGTATAACTTTGTATTTTTCGTACTTTATTTATATGTGGATTGTGAAATATATTATTCTTAATACATAAATGAATTATAAATTATACAAATAAGTAAATATTAGGTTACAACGAAATAAAATTATGGCAAGTTACAGCTAAATAACATTAAATTACAATTAAGTTAAAATAAATGTCACTTTGTAATTATTTATGTGCGGACTAGATGGTTTACAAAGGAAACAATTTTGCTTTTAAAAGTGTCATGTTGTCGGCAAATACGTCAGCATCCTGGATCTGTGACAGAAACTCATTTAACAGCTTAATGGCTCTGGTGGTAGGTGCATTGCAGGCTTGGTGGGTTTGAGTTTTACCGGCTGTAATGGCAAATAGATTTCGCGCGCGTCTCCCCTTACGTCCTACCGCGGTTGTGAGTTATCCGGCACAAATAAACAGTTATGATGATAAAGAAACTGGCAAATAACCACAAACACGGCTCATGAAGATGCCGCCACAGTCTATAGAATAAAATAATTTGCATCCAAGCCGCCGGAGGCTTGCTCCCGGCCGACGGTCACAGCAGAGGCATTAGTACAGTACCGTGACATCTATTTGGGAAACCAGTTTGACAATGATAATTAACGTGTTTTGCAAAGCTACCTGGCCGGCAATCACAGCTAGGTTGTAAGCAGTATAAGTATACCGTGACATCTCTTCATAGTTTTATTATCAGTTTGGAAGGACGTAAATCCTAACTATCCACCAAATAATTTTTAAACCCGCCGGCGGAGTAACTATGTATTTAACGTAAGTTATACTCTACAATTGAAAGTTATACGGAAAAAGTGGGTGAAACCATCTTCAATAAACTGAAGATAGTCCCATCTGTGGCGTTAAGCTTGTTAATATACACATATACCTATAGTGTGCCCAAACTATTGGGATGGAGAGGAACTCTTCACTATTTAGATAGGTCGTTAAAGTGGATTTTCGCTTAATAACGGTCATCACTTTCTATGTACCTACACTGTTTTCGTTCATTTGTATTAAGTCAACTTTCTGCTTAAAGACCGCTGTAACCTTGGTACAGCCAATCCTTCTAGTAACGAACTCTGTAAATTTATTCATAGCTTCCTTCGCTCCTGGAAATGCAATACCGGGCTATGCAATTGGATTTTTTGATTTTGACCTGCCTAGATGTTTTATGCAAAAATTATCCATTTGAGGTGTTTATTGGGTCAATTTATTTAGCGCAGGAATTGTTTATCCGAGGTAAAACTGTTTATTATTTGGGTTAACATAAACTAGCAGAGATAATTAGTTTTTAATTGCGAAAAGATATTAGCCGATTTTTCCAAAATGCCGTTAATCAGTGGGTAAATTGGGTGGGTCAATTACTGGCCACTCTTTAATAACTGACCACCTTCTACTAAAAATGAATTCTGTTTATAGGTGAATATAATTAATTTTTAGCTTGGAGGATTTAACAACTGAAGTCGCCTTTAAGAACTTACCCCTCTGTTGAAAACATCGGCCAATGGTCATATGTATTGTATGGACTGACGTTTATCTGACATGGCTATTTGTACGTTACGTACAAAAAGCCATACATTTGACGTGCCCCTTCCCCGCAAAAATCGACAGACAGTACAGTTTTGTACAGAAAATTACAGATAAAGCGTGTCCGGTTGTTAACTCCTCCTAGATTTTTAGTATTTAAGGTGGCTAGTTATAATAGAGCGGCCAGTAATTGCGCATTTACCTTACTAATGCGGCACTTTAACATGTATTTTTCATTTATAAGACGGACATTCGATTGTCAATTTTGAACTGTCAGTCCGGATAAGGATTAAAATCTATCTGACGTCTTTTGTCACAAGTTCAACCGACCCAAAACTTAGCAATCATTAGAAATCTTTCGCTTGAAAACGACACAGATGAGAAAAACGCAAAAGATTTTTACATAAAATTAAGCTAGATAAAAAATGCGAAAAACTCACAGGAAAAAGAGTGAAGTCAATTATTCAAGAAAGACAAATACAGCTGAAGATAATTCATCTCACGTTCGCCTTATCTGTTTGACAAATTAGGGGCTCCACGCGCCGTCCTCAGATATCTTAATGAAGTGTTTTAATAAAACGAGCCCAAGGACAGGGAAATCTTAAGAAAACACAATAAATACCCTTTCCTTATAATATTTGCAAATTAAAGTAGCGCCCGAAAAGCTGACCTGTTTTTATTCCCTTTGAATTTTTTTCCCTGCCTTTGTCATTTTCTGCGTAGTTTTTCGTTTGAGATCCATTATCGAGGTTTACGTTATTAACCTGAAAGAAAATAAAATTTAATACAAAAATTATATTTTTATAAAAACAAAAAAAAACGACTGGTTAATTAAATAAACTAAAAAGGAAAAAAAAACTAAGTGTCACAATACCAATATAAAATTTGACTGTATATTCAAATTAGTTAAACTAAGTACTTTAAGATGCCGCATGCAGTGACAAACATCGGTAGATCTTTTTGTGCCAGTAATAGGTAACAAAATACTGTTTGTCCCCGTCTGCAGGACCTTAAAGTATTTAGTTTTTTTCCCTTTTCAGACCTTTTTTTAAGCAGTCGAGATTATTGTTTTTATAAAAATTATTGTATTTCAGACTTTTTAGGGTTCCGTACCTCGAAAGGAAAAAAACGGAACCCTTATAATAGGATCACTTTGTTCTCCGTCCGTCCGTCTGTCTGTCTGTCCAGACCCTTTTTCTCAGAAACGCGCTGAGGTATCAAACTGGAATTTATATCAAATACTCAGGTCTACTGTCCCTTGGAGCTGTGAAAAAATTAAACTTCTAAGGCAACGCAATCAAAAGATACAGCCGTTTATGCCGCAAATTTTTGACACTCGCAAGGAAATCAAACCCTACAGGGTACTTGAACTCAGAATCTTGAAATTTACGAAGTGACGTCTTATAGCACAGATAAGGGAAAAATTGCGAAAACCGTAAATTTTTAGTTACATCATATAATAATATAAACCTACAGGTTTGTACGGAACCCTCGGTGCGCGAGTCCGACTCGCACTTGGCCGGGTTTTTTTTATTTATTAGCTACACATATTTTTGAAATGATCTTTTCAGTAGCCTTCATGTGCCAACCTGTGCCAATGAACCCTTTCAGGAGAGCGTTCATTTGCGGGCGCCATTTTCCAAATGTCACGACCACAATGCTGACGAATTCAACGATACCTCATATGTCACAAACCATCCAACCGCTTGGGCCACAGGGCGTGCCAAAGAAATGGGCATAGGTACATACATACGGTCGAAAAACATTACCCTCCTTCTGATGCAGTCGGGTAATAAGAAGAGCTTTGCTTTTAAATATAACGCCGCCGCCGATAGGAAAAAGGAGGTCCAAAGAAACACAATTTTGTACTAGTATATTATTTTTCTTATGGTAATCTTTATCGTGTTTTGAAACAAGACTATGATCTAAAAATGCTAAATCTCTAACTTCGTAAATAATATTTTCTACAGCTTTGGATTGGATATTTCAGCGCCAAAAGTAACGGTTTTTTGAAAAAACGTCCAAAATCCATATCGTGTTTTTAGCAAATGTTTAACGTACCTATCTGAATGTTCAAATGGGGCCGTCATACTATTTGCGCGGGGAGGTTGTCGTTAAGATTCAATTCAAGATGGCGAAGACGTCTCGAGAATATTTTTTTGTGTTTTGCTCACTAATGTTGTTTAAAGTGTAATATTGATAGTTTATTATGCAGTGAACTATCGTTAAAGTGTGCAGCTAATGAAAAACTAATCTTGAAACGCGTTTAACTATGTTTTAATCAACACCCGGCAAACTATTCTAGCTTTTAGTAAAGTCCAGCTATCTCTTTACTAAAATCAACTACCGAACAACGTCATGCTCTACGATCACACTTAAAAGTTACTACTGAACAAAGACACTGGCAAAATCATCATAGATTTGATGGAGGCCATATTTTAAAAGAAGGAGACTATTTGCCGACCGGTTTGGCCTAGTGGGTAGTGACCCTGCCTACGAAGCTGATGGTCCCGGGTTCAAATCCTGGTAAGGGCATTTATTCGTGTGATGAGCATGGATATTTGTTCCTGAGTCATGGGTGTTTTCTATGTATTTAAGTATTTATAAATATTTATATATATCGTTGTCTAAGTACCCTCAACACAGGCCTTATTGAGCTTACTGTGGGACTTAGTCAATTTGTGTAATAATGTCCTGTAATATTTATTTATTTATTTGCGCGAGAGCTACTTTACTATCCACAGCGATAAGTGTTAAATTCATACTTAATATTATAAGTGTGAAAATAAAATGTGTCTAATATATATATATATATCTGTTACTTCTTCACGCTTAAACCGCTGAATCGATTTGGACAATATTTGGTATGGAGATAGTTGGGGGCCCGAGTAAGTAAATATTCTTTATTGCTCCAATAATATTTTCATATAAAATTACAATGAGAAGAAAATTATAATTAAGTAACAATAGGCGGTCTTGTGGCTAAAAAGCGATTTTTTCCAGACAACCTTTGGGTACCGAGAAATGAAGAACGCATATCAAAAGTCAACAGCTAGTGCCTTATCATTGGCATAAATAGTATAGTATTTTATACCGAATATGGCTGCCACGTGACAGGCATAGCCTAGTTTGGGGCCGCAGGATATCTTTTAAATGTTAATAAATATTTTTTTCTTTTAAATTAACAATTCTTATTCTAGTGCAAGGAGCTAAAACAGAGAACATCACACAACACATACAAGAAATAACAGTATAAAACAAATACATACAAATTAAATAAAATGTTAATACATAAACAAGTATACTATATATATATACTTACACAATATATAAAATGGCAACTAAAGGTAAAGACAGATAATGTAGATCTAACTGATTTTTAAAAATGGGAGGAGTAATGACATATTTTTTTCACCATCATCGTTGTTTGACATGATGCCCAAGGCTACTTTCTATCACCGCACCGCCCGCCGTCGGCAGGGTGTTCATCCTCACACCTTAAAACCTAAATGGTCGCATACTGTGCAGTTTAAGACGAATTTCCTCCCGCGGACGCTCCGGCTGTAGAATGAGCTACCTACCGAGGTTTTCCCGAGGGTCTTACAGTATGAGGTTCTTCAATAAAAGGAGTGTACAGATTTTTAAAGGGTCGGCAACGCGCATGTAACACCTCTGGAGTTACTGGCGTCCATAGGCTACGGTGACTGCTTACCATGAGGCGGGCCGTCTGCTGGTTTGCCAACGTCGTGGTTTGAAAAAAAAACATCATTATTCCATGACGACGAAGTCGCAGGCAAAAGCTAGTGCACAAATATAAGTAGAACGCCTACCACGAGATGATAATTTCATCTCCTTACATAACATATCAAGGTAGAAAGATATAAATTTAAATGACCTATATAGCCCGGCTTGGTATTAAAACATTGGCTCTTATAAATATTTAATGTAATATACAATGTACGCGAAGTGAACTGTCTGAGCCGAAAGGCATCATTCAAATTTTATTTTTAATTCACAGGTGCCGTAAAATGGGGTCACGAAATCGCGGGGTTAATAGAGAACTTTTGTAGATTTTCTTTCAAGTTGTTATATTTAAAAAGGGATATCTAAAGTTTGGGCTCAATATAGTAGACTATTAAGATTGTGTGCCGTTATTTGAAGCCTATTTAATATTTGAGAGAGCGATGCTCGGACCCGGGTACGTCCTTAAACTACGTCCATAAGAGAGGTATGGGCATTGTGAATGTCATCTCGCTTTGTGTGGTAGGGCACAGCCAGTGGATGTCATTCCAGATCTAGAGCAGAGCCCAACTGGGGAAGTACCTCCACCTTACAGAAAACAGCAGCCAAATAACACTAGACCCTACTCATAGTGTTGTGTTCCTGCCGGTGAGTAAGGTTGCCAGAGCTCAACGAGGGGGGGCGGGTTTAGGGTCGGCAACGCGCATGTAACTCCTCTGGAGTTGCAGGCGTACATAGGCTACGGATACTGCTTACCATCAGGCGGGCCGTATGCTTGTTTGCCACCGACGTAGTATAAAAAAAAATAGCTGTTTGACGATGACGTAACGGTTCACGATTGGGTGACACCTACCGCCATAAATTTCCACCACCAGTTTCCGATTTCTAGTTTTAATACCCTTCACCAGTGACCGTGGCGTTCGGCCACGGATCTAGCTTTATTTAAACTCTACATTGATACAAAAAAAAAATGGCTAAAAATTACTTTACGTTTTTACTCTAAAGTCATCGCCGAGGTAAGAAATGAAGCCTCTCTCAAATTTGTTTTAGCGGTAAATGTAATGATTTTTTTATGGTAGAGGAGGCAAACGAGCAGACGGATCACCTGATGGTAAGCGATTACTGCCGCTCATGGACACCTGCAACACACGAAATGATATATGATGAATGATATTAACATAGTGCAATTTGTTTATTAATTATTTATGAAAAAAGGGGTAAAAAAACACGGCTTAAGGGTTAAGAAACACGAAAAAATTATTTTGTGTCAATAACAAATGTGTCTTGTATTGTCGATCCCGTTTTAAAATATGGAGAAAATTGGTAGATTTCTTTGATTTTCTCTGAATTAGGTGGGTAAAAATTGATTTACAAATGCCAAATTGAAGCACTAATCAAGACTCAAAAAATATTGTTAAATATTTTATTGTTACCGTTAGGATTATTTTTGAAAATCGTGCTTGAAGTTGAAAATCGTATCTTTTCGCCCTGGTTTAAGGTATTTAGCACAGTCAGAATTGATGCAGTCCATTCGTATGCAGGGAATCAATAATTAAAATTAAAAAATTCTCTGATGTGGGCACGGGATTGGCAGCTATTTTAGGGTAAAATAAAATTAACACCTTTAATTATTGCCCATAATAGGTAAAAAATATACAGTTCAGCAAACAATTATATGAGTTAATTTAATAATAATCTAAACAAAAACAAATACATAACGCGCTACCAATATTACTCGTATTTCTTTATTTCAGAAATGCCAGTAACATATTTGAAAAACTATCAGGTATGGGTTGGTATGTTGTAATTAATTGGTATGTTATGATGATTTAATGTATAGCTCTTAATGGGTAAGCTATGAAAGCGCAGGATCTATAAGGTAAACCTTTGAGTTATACCTTGGTTTTGGATGCAAGCAAATAAAAGAAAAAACCGGACAAGTGTGAGTCGGACTCGCCCAACGTGGATGGGTTTTGTTGTTATAGCGGCAACAGAAATACATCATCTGTGAAAATTTCAACTGTCTAACTATCACGGTTCATGAGATTCAGCCTGATGACAGACGGACAGACGGACGGACGGGCTGTGGAATCTTAGTAATAGGGTCCCGTTTTACCCTTTGGGTACGGAACCCTAAAAATGATCTTGATGTTTTTAAAGTTCACGCTTGCATTACATACTCGTAATTCAGATTTGTGGAAAAGGTGTAATTTTTCGACGATGAGAATTGTTAGGTGGAAATTCAAGGGCTCTGATGTAGAAACGGCACCTTTTTTCAGCCCAGCTACATTAGAAGCCAAACTGCGGTCATAAGATCGCAATATTTACAGCACACCCAAAAAAACACTAGAAACGTGAAAAATGTTAAATGATGCAACCTTTTCTATCCGATATCACTTATTATCTTTACGATATGCTTTAACAAGAAAAAAAAAACCAATTTCACATGTCAAAGTTACCCTATCGCCAAAAAATTTTATTTCGCTGAAATCCTCTACATGGGTAAAACTTTACAGTAGATCCGCTTCTGATATTTGTAAAAGTTAAAGTTACAACAAGACATCATTGAAATGGTTAAAACTAGTTTTGATCATAGATTTATAACTAGCCTACATCCCTAGTGAAGCCATTTCGAGTACGACATTATGTCGCCCTCGTGTCATCGTATCCGAACGGCCCTCGCAGTACTCAAGGTCGAGTTGGTTTGTGTACACCTCCCGGTTATAAATTAAAAAATACAAGAAAGATGGTTGTTCGTGCGGTGAATTGGTGTCACAACACATCAGTGAATAAAAACAAACCGCCTGATATAACATTTCACGCGTAAGTATCCAGTTTAATGTGATATTTTTACGTAATTGTAAGTACAAAAATCCAAATTTTCGGCAGCCGCCATTACTTATAAATGTTGCCAGGTGATATGAATCTTTTTTCCTCCAAATGAGGCATGACGATTACATTGATAAAATTAATATGCTTACTTTAAGTTCCTTGTATGACTATAGAAAATATTCTTTTTTAGTTTTTCATTCTTTTATTTCAAATTATGTTTTGTCTTTTATAAAATTACAGTTCAAATTCATATTTTTATTTTGTGTGATATTCGTTTTAGATTTCCGACTGATCCGCTTCTGTCTGCGAGATGGACGGAAAAAATTAGATTAAATAGGAACGATGCAATATGGAAACCGACTAAACATAGTCGAATATGCTCTCGCCATTTTGATGAGCAAGTAAAGTAAATTTTATTTGTGGAACACAGGTGTTACAGTTAAGGTCTGTAAAAACGAAACGCAACTGTCATTGTCGCACTTATATGGAAGACTGATAGAGAGACACAAAGCGTTTCGTTGTTCGAAGCAATAGCGATTGCCACCTTGGCTAGGCCTGCAGGTACAATTACTAGTACTGACGATAAATAGTTATTTGTTTTACAAGTGGAAAAGTTGTTGTTTAACCGCTCGTGCTAATATTGCTACTCGAGCTAAATAAAGATCCAAAATGTCGAAAAATGGAATCTTGAGCGTTGCGAGGGTTTCAAGTTACGAGAGTTAAACAAATTTTGCCCCAAGTGAAACACAAAACTTTTCACCACACCAACCCGAAGAAAATATTAGTCAAATATAATCCAAATGATCGTCATTAAATATTTATCATTTAAAATCATTATTCCAAAGTCAATTCTACCAGCTATTATCTGTGCACATTTCTAAAATAAAAAAATAGACGTTTTTTTATTTAAACATTATTTCACAAAGTACAGAAATGCAAAGTCCTTAAAAGAAACCTTGAAAGCTTTTGCTAGAAATTTAATATCTACATACACACTCCCAAATGATTGATAGCCAAGTATAAGGATGTGGTTAAAATCCATCTACTTTAAGGGGAATAAATGAACTCTGGTAACCCATTTTTGTATATATGTGTGTGTCGCTGAGCGTAAGACACGAGTCGCACGCACACATCGATCGAGTTTCGGCTTCACTTTTGGCAGATTAGCCTTATGAGGACTAACTGTCTATGTGTGATAGGTCAGTGGTTTTGATTGAAAAATCACAGTTGCATCTAGTTTTTACCGAAGCCCGTTTTCACTGAACAGATACGGTTTTAGCTAGGGAAAAGACGTTTTCACTAAAAACGGGTTTTTACAGTCACACATAAGTATATTATTTTATAAACACTGGCCTTATGGGTACTAAGTACCCAGTTCGTTGGTGCCAAAATTGCATTTGTGACATGATGCAGTCGTGAGCCTAACTGCGCAGTGTGAAGCTGTCACACTTTTTAAAAATTGCCTAGTTGTATCGTGGAAGGGTGTAAAAAGTAATATACAGAAAAATTAAAAAAGTTGACGGGATTACATATCATCGGTAGGTAAGTTAAAGAGTTTAGATTAAGCACATTTATTTCTTACTTATAACTAATTTGAAACGATAATTTTATTTCATCAATAGCTCAGCCTAATACAAGCAGCTTGGAAACGGCGGCCACGTTGTTTACATAGCACCTATTCAATTCAACCAAGACGTTTTTTGCTTTTATGGAAAAGTTTACTGTCAAAATGTTCTGACGACTGTAGAATTTTTACATGCTTGAGTTACAATAGCGTACATGCCATGTCATAGTATTTTTAGTGTTTCGTACAAAACTTTGTTCACGGAACACTTATGGAATCACTTTGGTTTTGCAAATCGGTTATATGCGATTTTCTCAGAGACCGTTTGACGGAGGCAGCTAAAATTTGGAACAGTTATGGTAATTACCGCTACTAATATTGTAAATAAGCTAAAACTGCTTATTTCTTATTTTTGAGGGAAATTTAGTGGGTTGCGAGGGGTAAACTGAATTTATTTTTTATTTGTAAGTACCGTGTGGGATACCATTTAAAAGCTTGCAAAAATTTGAGCCGATGGACTAATTTTGAGTTCATTTTACGTGCAGTAGTTTCGATATAAAATGCATTTCAAAAAAAAACCCAAAACCTAAAATAAAATAAAAATTCACCCCTCGGCAAGGTGCCGTAGATGCTGGCAGCATTACCCCGCTGGATTGCAATACTAATGCGCTGTGCGAGGAAGCTGCCAGCCCTACGGTCCCCAGTCGCATCCACAAGCTCTTTGACAAAGCCCCAAAAAATTTCAGGGCACCGGGACCCCACGGGCCAAGTGTTTCCACACCAAAAGGGGTAAAACTATATTCTTGGCCGATGCGGCTGTACTTAGCTCTTTTTTTTCGCTCAGCCGCATCCGCCGCTGCACCCGGTGAGACGGAAGTGCCATGAAGACGGGATGGGGCTAGTGTGTCCACGCATGTAGCGTCCCACACCAACACCCGTCCCATCTCCCACGGAATCAATGACATTCCGTCCGGCCTTTTACCATCGTCCCTGAGGACGCCGGAGGGCTCCAGCAAAGCCGGCACGTTAGCGCTGGCGAGCGCGCGTCGCAAGATGTCGTTGAGAGCCCAGTTGAGTTTTTTTTTTTTCTATTTATTATTAATTTCGATGGTTATAATTTAGTTTCTTTCCGTTAGTTTTCTATATTTATTTTGTTTAAAGTATGTGTGGAAGAAATAAAGCTCTTTTTTTATTTTTTTATTTATTAATTTAGTTTAGTTTATAAATGCATTTCAAGTTGTAAGTTTTCATACAATAAATTTCTCCTCTGTCCTGGCGATTTTCGCAAAAACTATAGCAAACAGGAAGCTGAGCAGACAATAACCAACTAAAACGAGCATGGAGACGGCGGGAAAATTATCAGGCTAACCATATCTTTAATAGTTTTTTGATTGCAGCCTGATCTTAGGTTACTTAGGGAATAAATACTTAGCAAGTCTCTACTTTACAATGGTTGTCTTATTACTTTTAAATACAACCTTATTTGAACAGAAAGAAGTTTCAAATTGGAACGGGATTTTGCACTAGTTTAAGTCGTTTGGTAAATTGGTTATTGGCTTTAATATGTGCATAAAGTTACTAAATCGTAGACAACTAGATAAATTTATTTAATAGTGTTGATGATTTCAAATTTTGACTATGACTGACAGTTCAGTTCATTATCTGATTTAGTCAAATGACTGTTGAGTTTGAGATTGAGTTGAGTTGAAGAGTAAACCAATTTTTAGTGATAACATGTTTTTCCTAGTTAAAACTTAACTTATCCCTTGGAGTGGTAGGCCGTCGACTTCCGACCGATTATGTCATTTAAATTTCAAATTTGATCAATTGAAATAAAAACAAAATTCCAATAACTCAAAAACGACAGATGCCACTTGACCCTTGGAGTGGTAGGCTGGTAAAAAAACCACAAAATGCACAATTCTATATGATACGAGTAAGTTGCCCCCGGGTGTAAAGCAACGAACAAGACTATAAGAGAGGCTAAGGCCGCGGGCAGGACGCACGCGTCCAAAACGGTTCTATTCAAATCTATACATACATCTTGATCGTGCCGCTTGGAACCGGGCCGCACGAGCGGTCGTTCGCGCGGCACCATCAAGATGTAAGTATAGAATTTAATAGAACCATTTTGGACGACAGCGGCGGCTGCTTGCCGCGCCGCCGCCCGCTGCTCTGTTCGCCGCGGCTATAGACAAGACTACTTAATAATCTTTGCCGCAGCCTGATAAATTACATTTTTTCCACTGCATTCGCTTTCCTTTCTGCTCATAATCACGGCAATCCTGCGCTTGTTTGCGATCACTGCTGAGTGCTGTATAAAAAAGACCTTCTGTATGAATAGATAGTGTGCGCCGACTGACAAAAGTGACGCGCGCTGAACGAGTCGGCTTTAATAATGGCCGCTGTAACAGATAGCCTTTGCATACATAGCAGCTGCGCAAATTAATATCCACGCTAGCTAATAAATATTAAAATAAATAACAACACACATTTTTTTAAAGCAAAACGCATTTTGTTTGCAGGACGCCCTATTTGCAGGACGCACTTTATTACAGGATTTACCTGCATAACCTCAAGCACCTAATAGGTTATAATTCGTGAATATTGTTTTTCAAGATTTCAAATGATTCTGTTTTCTACAATCAATGGTTTTGGAGTCGGGATCCTAAATATCAAAAAAATGTTTAGATGGTCATACTAAACAAATTTTCCCATGGAACTCAGTCCAAAATCGCGAAAAAATATCTGATGGACACCTTGTGAGGACTGAAGTAGGCGAAACGTAATGGGCCCAGCGGTATATTTTTTTCACGATCGGTCCCATAATGAGGAATGTTGTTCAGTACGATCATTTACATAAATTTTTGAGTTTCGCGATCACACCCAGTATACTACCCCCCCACCGTTTAATACTCGCGTATTAAATTGAAACCCCATATGAGGGTAATGTCTAATTTCGAAAACCGGACTAAGCAGTACAAGACTCCCAGCTTACTCCAGTTACTTTTCTTTCTTATCAAGTTACTATTTTCTTTCTCATCCAGTTACTTATTTCCTTTCTCATCAAGTTACGACGGTACTGCAGACACATCGAGCGCGAAGAGGATATGATTCTATTGGCTCGATCCCTATTTGGTAGCTAAGTAAAACTCCCCGCCGTCCAGAAACTTGGGCTGTGGCCAATACAATCTCATCGAAACTTTTTCGTTGCCGACGTAGATTACCTCATACCAGATCTTCTTATTTGGCTGTTATAGTTTGGTCATCATCAGAGCAATTTCAACCTTCGATAAGGCAGCTCTAAATAGTGATCACGAGCTTTTTCGGAAACAGTGCAGATTAAGCCAAGTTATTCCTTCGGGACTTGTGTGTAGATTTTATCCTAAATTACCCTGCAAATATTTGTAATTTTGAGTTTGTCCATTTTGTAGCAGGAATATTTAAGTTTCCTCCTTTTTATTGTGGTCTAGACTTCTAAAGAGACAATAATTAAAGATACCAAATGGAGCATAAAAAACTCGCCTTCTCAAGAAAAAAAATAAAACAAAAATATCGGTATAATAATCATCTCATCGGGAGGTACGTTTATTTTTTCTAAAGTAGCTCGCTAACCTATGTCAATCGCCAATCCGCATACTTTAGTTATCATAAGCAAATACTTTAACTGCTAACGAAATTAAAGCGCAGTAAGAAAAAATACAGAAATCTCGCGACCTTAAATAACATTAACCCGCTTCTATAGGTTTTTTTTTTAACCTTAAATGGAGCTAGTATATTTTTATGAAATATTTATATATGTACTATGATTGATTTTTATAGTACGTACGTACGATAAGTAGAGCTTTATTTCCCAAAAAACTACCTACTACTAATTTTTTGCGAGAGTTTTTTCACGGGCGTGGAGTGCAGTAATACCGCGAGTCATGCACGTGGGATCTATTATTAGATAGTCAATGTTTCTTGAAACCGTCGGATTTACCTTAAACCAGAACGCGTATAAATAAAACAATTTCGTTCAGCAGTGATTGATTATTGAGTAAAACTTTGAGCTGCGCTTGGAGGAGAGGCGAATGAGACATTTAACTTGTGAAGAAGGATGTAACTCCCTGTATCACTTTTATGCGATTACCTACCAAAGTTATCAGAGTTGCATTAGAAGGGAAAAATTAGTTTGCGTATAAATGATACCTTAAAAATTACAGAGTAGCTTATGAATTAGTTTTAAGCAAAAATAACGTAGAGTTCAATAGAAATGGTAAATAATGTAAACAAACCAATTTACCTTCATTACTTCGCAATTGGAAAACTATCATATTATCAACAGTTAATATCATAGGTTAATATACTTAATTAATTTATTGATATCAATTACTAGTTAAAGATGATGATAGTTAAAGTATATGTTAATTATTAATATTTCAGTGAAAACAACCTACCTAGAGATTAAAGGTTATATGTCAAACGCTAAGAAAGCTGCCATACTTGTTTACATTATTTGCAATTTATATTGAAGTCCACTTTAGGTATTTTTAGTCTAAGAGTGCGGCTACTCATATCGGGATTCGGCGAATATTCGTGATGGCGTCTCTCGCTATCCAAGGGAAATGAAAGAACGCCATCACGTCACGGCGCCACGAATTTTCACCGAATCCCGATATATGTGACCGCAACCTAAATCATGTTGAGTTTGTTCGGTCCGGTATTTCTACCTACACTATTTGTTCCCGTAAACCTCCTAGCACTATTTTATTTGGAATAAATACATTTGGGTATCGCCTAGGTACTGGCCACTCTTATTAGATTCGATTAATATTAAGTTAAAAAAGCGGCCAAGTGCGAGTCGGACTCGCGCATGAAGGGTTCCGTACCATTTAAGACGTATTAAAAAAAAATCTACTTGCTAGATCTTGTTCAACATTTTACCACTTTGGACACACATTTTACCACTTTGGAACTGTCTCTCGTGCAAACTATTCAGTTTAGAAAAAAATGATGTTAGGAACCTAAATATCATTTTTGAAGACCTATCCATAGATACCCCACAAGTATGGGTTTGATGAAAAAACATTTTTTTTAAATTTATTGACGTATTAAAAAA
Organism: Cydia pomonella; assembly: GCF_033807575.1. Taxonomy (NCBI): domain Eukaryota; kingdom Metazoa; phylum Arthropoda; class Insecta; order Lepidoptera; family Tortricidae; genus Cydia; species Cydia pomonella. Next base: position 14,493,694 of record NC_084719.1, on the reverse strand, counting down.
AAACTATTCACTAGATCTCGTTCAAACCAATTTTCGGTGGAAGTTTGCATGGTAATGTATATCATATATTTTTTTTAGATTTTTCATTCTGTTATTTTAGAAGTTACAGGGGGGGGGACACACATTTTTTCACTTTGGAAGTGTCTCTCGCGCAAACTATTCAGTTTAGAAAAAAATGATATTAGGAACCTAAATATCATTTTTGAAGACCTATCCATAGATACCCCACACGTATGGGTTTGATGAAAAAAATTTTTTTTTTTAATTTTTATGACGTATTAAAAAAAAACTACTTACTAGATCTCGTTCGAACCAATTTTCGGTGGAAGTTTGCATGGCAATGTATATCATATATTTTTTTTAGATTTTTCATTCTGTTATTTTAGAAGTTACAGGGGGGGGGGACACACATTTTTTCACTTTGGAAGTGTCTCTCGCGCAAACTATTCAGTTTAGAAAAAAATGATATTAGAAACCTAAATATCATTTTTGAAGACCTATCCATAGATACCCCACACGTATGGGTTTGATGAAAAAAAATTTTTTTTTTAATTTTTATGACGTATTAAAAAAAAACTACTTACTAGATCTCGTTCGAACCAATTTTCGGTGGAAGTTTGCATGGCAATGTATATCATATATTTTTTTTAGATTTTTCATTCTGTTATTTTAGAAGTTACGGGGGGGGGGGACACACTTTTTACCACTTTGGAAGTGTCTCTCGCGCAAACTTTTCAGTTTAGAAAAAAATGACATTAGAAACCTCAATATCATTTTTAAAGACCTATCCATAGATACCCCACACGTATGAGTTTGATGAAAAAAGATTTTTTGAGTTTCAGTTCTAAGTATGGGGAACCCCCAAAATTTATTGTTTTTTTTTCTATTTTTGTGTGAACATCATAATGCGGTTCATAGAATACATCTACTTACCAAGTTTGAACAGTATAGCTTTTATAGTTTCGGAAAAAAGTGGCTGTGACAGAATCGGACAGACAGACGGACATGACGAATCTATAAGGGTTCCGTTTTTTGCCATTTGGCTACGGAACCCTAAAAACACTGGGCATGTAAAAATCAACTGATCCTATCGATCCCAGATTGCTCGCCGATACTTATGTACCGTGGTAAACGCGCGGCGTAGCACAACAAGCCATTGCAGTACGTTAAATGTTTTTGCTTAAAGAAACGTCACTTTTGACAATGATATATCCAATCCATATCGTATTTATACCTAACATTTGACGTATCTTAAAGTTCGAATAGGGCCGTATGTTGCTATCAGGGCGCGTAGCCAAAATGCCAAATGTTCGCTCCGTAGCGAACGATATACTACCTCTAATCTATCTCTATCACACTACCATATTGGTGTGACGGTGACAGTTGCGTTTCCTTCGCTACGGTAAACAATTGGCATTTTGCCTATGCACCGGCGCAGGAGTTAATAAAATCTCGTATCGACCGCATTAGAAAAAATCTACGTATCACAATTAATACCTATTTATACTTAATCGCTTTGCTGAGGAAAACGTTGAACAGATATTAATAAAACATTTTTTTTTTACAATTTATCTATAAAGTTTAATGGTGTCGTAAACCAGCATAAGTCCCTCAGGATTGCCTAAGAACCTTACAACTTTTCCTTCACAACATACTTAAGTATTTAGGAGGTGTTTACGACTTACACTTCAATTGTAAGCGACTTTATCTGTTCCGTCATGTCCAAGGCCTATAAAACACTTTATATAAACTTTTTTATGAAATAAAGAGGAAAAATATTAAAGCTCTTATTTTATAGGAAAAATGTTTCTTAAAAACCCCGTTAATTTTATATCAAGTTAAGATGTTGAATGGTTTAATGAAAACAATTTAGGCATATTAATGTTTAGCTGTTATTGGGCCGACTTCAAATGAAATAGGAACAGACACGGAAAATAACAAAATAGGGTTAAGGATTGAAGGGTAACTTAAAAAAGTTTGCTTTAAAGTTAATAGAGCTGATATTTTTTCATAATATTTAAACAAGATGTAAGGATAAAATATTAATAAATACTATCAAGACTAATATTATGATATGATTCATGTGATATAATTTGGTTGCCAGGCAGCCTGGCTGCGCTTTAGATTATTTATCTTTGCGATGCTAACTGTAACAAAAAAATCTAGTTTTAGCTATGTAATGAAGTAACTAACTACAATCACAGAATTAGGTAATAACTATGCCTCCTGCATTCTGTATTCTAGCCAAACGGATACTGAGGTCGATACAAATTTAACAATCTGCTCGCAAATCAAATGACAATCGTAAACGCTCCGCTCGAACGAAACGCAACTGTCACTCTCGCATTAATATGGAAGAGTGATAGAGAGAGCACATCTCACGCACGACTTTAATTTTATTGCATGCCCCAATCATCGCGAGCGATCTTCAAGGTCGTATAACAACTATCAAACGGTATCAAGTTATTAAATTTGAATCGGGTTCACTAACATCCAACTCGCCCGCTAGGCACACATATAACTCCGAAACTCGGCACCGAAACTCAAAAATTGTGCCAAATTACTAAAATTGAGAAACAGCTTGCCTTCATAGCGACATTTAAAAGTTGAACTCGTTTTCAGTTCCATTAACCAGTACCTCAGCTTAACGGCGGTAATTATGTACGCAATTTGGCGCAGATATAAATGCGATACAGCTGTTGGGACACGAGTTGCAACTTGAGGTGTAAAAGTTAGGATAAGTCCACACCAAGGACATTCCACGAGCCTTATATAACACCATTCTTCTAATACTTCTGAAAATGCTGAGAAAACGATATTGGGTCTGGTAATTTTTTATGACTTGGTGAACAAATTGAAAGTATATTCTCGAGCTTTACGGATTTGATTTATTTTATTTTATTTTTATAATACGTCGGTGGCAAACAAGCATACGGCCTACCTGATGGTAAGCAGTCTCCGTAGCCTATGTACGCCTGCAACTCCAGAACAAACAACAAAGCAAGCAAGCTGTCATATAAAGCAAAAGCGTTACGTAAGCGACATTCTCGTGAAATGGCCCAACATGTATTGGTGTATTTGTAAATGGGTGTTTTTTTTTTAAACTATAATATGTGTGAATAAGTATGACGCACGCAGTTTTCGCGATGGCAGGATAAAACGTGCAACGGCAAAAACGACGAACTTTGGTAACGACCAAATAGTGCCCCGTTCTAAAGGACGCCTACAGTTCCTTTTCATGAACATTTGAAGTTTGAATAAAGATCACGCTAAAGCTAACAAAGCGTTACCTTTGCTATCTGCGGGGGCAAAAGTCGGCAAACTATGGTTTGCAAGCTATTTTCGTTGTTCAGACAAATTATTATTTTACACAGGAGACTCATTGAAATTCCTGAAAATAAAGTTTTTACTGCATTAGTTTCTTATCCTGGAAAGTTTACCGACCTTAGCGCGAAACTAATATCATGCTCTTGTCAGGTTTTCTTTTATTAAATCTCAATGTATCAAAATACGATAGAAAGGCTGTATACATATTCTTAATACCTCAAAACCACGGATAATTAAATTTACCTCATCGTTGAATTAAATCACAACAGTAAGTACCTCAACTACGCAATCAACTCGCGTCGTTCTAACTCAACACCAACTGCCCTAGTAACCTCATAATGCAATAAACAAGCCCTTACAAACACGATGGAATTTATACATTGCGCAGACAAGGTTCTATCTAAGTACAGATGTATGGTAACTTAGGCCCTTTGTTGTGTAAGGGTGTAAACAGGGAAAGACAATCTATATCTTAGCCAGGGCAGTAAAGACGCCGCAAATGTATCACGGTGCCCCGTAACTTATTATTCGCTGTTTTGGTCGAGATTGTAAAGGATTGTTCGAGAAATAGAATTGGTATCTGAATTAATTTGAGACGGACGTTGTTTTTGTATTAAAAAAGTGGTACAATTTTATGGTAATAAATATGCGCTTTGTTTGCTTATAAATACAAGAGTCCTAAACTTTCAGGAACAGAGAGATAAATTTTCTTTTTCTGTGTGTGTATAACCCAAATAACAACGCCTGTGTTTTTTATCGAGCACAACACCCATATATCAATATTTATTGCTGTAACACTATAGTAAATAAGGCACTTTACGCGACTGCAAACTTTCATTATCTCTCCATTGGTCTCCAACTGAGGTAATCGGACCTTCATAAACAAAAGGAACTCCCACGCTACTTTAATACCAATTTGCTAGGTCACCCGCAGACTTCAAATGCACCCCCAGCCCATACATAACGCCACGGGTGTCCCTGAGTTATTGCGGAGTCTAACATTTTTCATCACAGTACTCTTAGACCCCCACTGAGGTATATAAGTGCTTGCGGTAGTTCCAATCCAATTGAGTTGGTGGCATTGACGAGTTAATAATAAAGACAAATGTCATGAACTATATATAGTGTCATTCAAAAAGGCGCTTGCCTTGACTCGTATTGTCATGTTATTATAGGTTAGATTTGACAAATTTGCGCGTCATCGTGGATGACACGAACTATACACCTTGGATTTGACTATAATACCTACCGTAGTTCGCAAGAAATTGCAATGGCTGATATTTATTATGCGAAAGGGTATGAGAAAGTTCTAATATAATTAATAAGCTTTTCAGCTGAAAGAACATCTATTGAACTGATGTATTTTTTGTGGGTCGTGTTTATGTTAGTTGCGGTTTGCAGTACTCATGCACTTAAACACGCCAGTACAACACCAGCCAGTTAACACCATGTCAAACCGACCTACATCTTGTCCGCACCACGCCGTGTCGGATACACAACTCTTAAGAGCTGTGCTACAGCACAATTGGGCGACACGAGAATTCCATTACTCGACCTTTTTGCTGCACTTGTATTCCTAATGGACCCGGCGTGTGTTACAGAGCCACAGTGCCGATGAGCCTCTAAATTTCATACGGAGTTGGGACACACGGAAAAGTACACAGCAAGCATCAATTCGGAGCCGAATTATTTGTTTTATAACTGATTTCTATATTCAAGGAAATCTGTTGGTTATAAATTGAAATTGATGTTACTTATACAGCGTGTATTTTTCATAATCAAAGGGTAGTTAATTTAGGCTTCAATTAACTTTTTTTCAAAGGTTTTATAAAAATAATTATTGACTCTTTGAAATAAAAATAAATAAATATAACAGGACATTATTACTCAAATTGACTAAGTCCTACAGTAAGCTCAATAAGGCTTGTGTTGTGGGTACTTACTTAGACAACGATATATAATGCATAAATACTTAAATACATTAAAAAGCACCCATGACTGAGGAACTGTCGGTGTCGCTCTTTAAGAAAGCAAGAAAAAAATACTGAAATTTTAATTATTACATTTATGTAAGATCATTGAAATAAAATTTAAATATTATTTAAAGAATATATGAGTACCTATATATAGATTACCGTACCAAAAGTTTACGTAAATTGCATTAGCCAATATGGTAAGGTCACTGTGGGCAAGACCGTCTACAAGGCAAGTCCGTCAACACATTATAACTCTTGAATTAGAAAGCGTTTGCCGCTTTGGTGTCGAGTTTATAAGTCAGTTTTTCGCGCTAGTTCCTTCACTCTAAAACAGATGGCGCTGTGACAACGAACTTCAGAGCAATCCGCGTAAACAAGTCATTACGTGTATGGAACTCGAAGTAATAGTGCGACAGTCTTTGCAAATAAAATTGTTAAAAATAGTTTGTGATCAGATTTTGCACCAGAACTCGACTACGTAAGTAATATAAGACCCGGCAATCTTTATTATGTGTTTAAATTATAAGATATTGGCTTAGTTTTGTAATTATACGTTCCATCATTCATCACATTAAAATTTTGCTAAGTTGGAAAGTCCGTCTACTATGCACAAGGCAAGTCCGTCATATGCCGGACTTTCCTTGAATCAGAGGTTACCAACTGTTAAATGGCTTCAATATTATTTATTGCGATTTTATAAGGTTACTACAGATACGCATTTTTACGACATTGCGTATGATGTTTGTGTTTTGTATTTATTAACAATTTTAATCTCGAAACTAGTAAAGAAATGTGTTCTTTATCCTCAGCACTATGTAACCGAAAATACAAATAAGAAAATACCTATTAAGTAAATAAATGAATAAATATTGGCCGCAAGCTAAGCATAGCTTAGCTTTTACTATTGATGCTAGGCGACGACATATAGAAACTCATATAGATAAATATATAAAAAACAAACATGACTGAAGGAACAAATATATGTGTAGATTATACAAGCAAATGCCCCTACCGGGATTCGGGCCTTCATATGTTATATTATTATACCTATGACACATATTATTACCCTTTTTACTCCTCTTGAATTTTAGAATACGGTTGTACAGTCATATTTTCTTGATAGTTTTGAAGATTAAAATCACTGCAGCCATACGAGTCCATACGTATTTTTTATTTCGGAACATTTATTGTACTTATCGTGATTTAGGCGATTTGCCTACACCGTGATACAAGGTTACGCGCCACGCCAACGCTGTACCGCGTGTGCCACGCCGCTATGTGACGTGGGTTCTTCGCCTTACTTATCCTGAAAATTTACGTATGTAGGGTACCTACTTGTGTTATGGAATTTGATTTGCCAATCACTATTTGATTTAAACTTGCTACTCCTATGAGCTTATTTATGTAACCCTCTTTGATCTCCGTAAATTTAATACAACGAGTAAATTTAAAATGACTATTGGTATTTTATTTGAGAAGAAAAAAAATAAGTACGTATAATTATTTTCCAAAAAAGGTTTACCACCCCATTTACGTAGTGACCCCGGACTTACCTTTTAATAAGAAAAATTGTGTGTATTTCGAATCTAAACCCTATATTAACAAGTTTAGAGTACACTTTTCATTGTCTGGTTTCATTCTTTGTAAGGATTCTAATACGAACACATAAGCACCCATAGTATGGCTGATAACGTTACTAGACGGACTTACCTTAAACTACACGGGAAGTCCGTCTACTCGCCGAATTTTTAAAAATACTATTGTTTTTGCTTAATTAATGATTAAAATGATCTGTCACTATAGCTTAATTATTATATATGAAATTCTTCATCGTATGTGATTACAAGCGGTCACGTAAGTGAATAATTAACGGAGCTAGAATACTCCAATGTAAAAAATAAATAAAGTATGCCGGTCTTGCCCACAGTCACCTTATTTATTTATTTATTTATACAAAGTTAAAAAAAACATATCTCTGAAAATAACAGAGATAGGAAGCTGAAACTTACAAGAAATAAGACTTGTCATAAGGGCTCTTAATAAATAAAATACTGTAAACATTTCGTGGCTACGCTCTTTCCACAAGAATTGACGATGATTTATGATTTCAGAAAACTTTTTTTATGACATTTTAGTCTCTAAATGCGGTCAATAATACACCTTTAAAATCTGTCGGTCTTACCCACGGTGTATACAACTGCTACAGTCCTACCTATCTTACCTCATAATAAAGTGTCCTATTAGCAGCGAGTGTTCATTAAGCACACACACACACACACACACACGTACACGCACACGCACACCACACACACACACACACACGCGCACGCACACGCACACACCACACACACACACACACACACACACACACACACACACACACACACAGGCGGACAGACTGCTTTTGGCGTTTTGGACTCATAAGTCCAACAAACACAAATGTCTCTGTTTGACCACATGTTTGACTGGTAGAGAATGCCTTTTGGCATTAAGTTCGCCATTTGTACATTTTTCTTTATGTGTGCAATAAAGTTTAAATAAATAAGTAAATATAAATATTGCTCGCCACAACACATCGCGGTGTGTGCCGAATCTAATCGGACCACTCGCAGTCCCTGAATTTGCGTACTAAAAGTAGGTACTTGAACTTAAACTGGCTCAACTGGCACACTTCATCCTGCTCCGTAGATTGCGCTCGAACTAACTATATAGTTCGTGTCAACCACGATGACGCGCAGATTTGTCAACTATAACCTTTTATAACATGACAATACGAGTCAAGGCATGCGTCGTCGTGAATGTGAAAAATTAAAAATCACAATTACAAATTAGACCACAAATAATTACTATTATTATACACAATTTATATATATTTAACTATTTACACATAAATATCCATTAATAATCAATATCATAAATAACATTTTTATTAAGTTTGGTCATGCAACAATGGTTTACATATGCGCAGTCGAACCTGCTCGCAATCATTGTCACTATGCTGTTGGAGCTGCCCCTCAGAATCAGAATCAGAAATGGTTTATTTTCATAGTTAAGTATCGGTTACAATTTGTGACCCTGCTGCCGCTCGAGTCTCAGGGGTGTAAGCTTGCTTAAGTCTAGATGAGACCAGTGCAAGTGTGGTGTATTTGATTTATTTTAGTTACTTTATATGAGGACAACTATCATTTAACTTTCTTTGTTGGGTTCTTAATAATTACTTAAAACTAACTTACAATCTATGTGACCTAGGAACTGCTGCTCTTGTACTGAGTGGTCTCCTGCGGTCTTTCTTATTTACAATATAAGGAATGTCTCCTATTCTATAGTTAGTGAGCAAAGGATTAAATTTACCGTAGCCGAGATATGCGTCACCTGGGGCATCAAGGTCCGCTATGTTCAGCTGTTTCAATTTATCCATCATATGTATCTTGATGCAGGTCGTGGACACAAACGTGCCACGGGTCCCAATATAATGTGTCCCACAGCATTTCAGTAAGAATGCGTCGCGGGAACTGTGCTGCTGATTTTAAAGCCATACAGTATTGCCTCTCTATTTTGAGCAAGTTAGTTTTGCTATACCGAGGCAGAAGTTGAACAGTACCATAGTCCAGCACCGGTAACAGACATGCTTGAATGATGGCAAGTTTCACTGTAATGTCTGTTTTTGCATGATAGCCAATGATTGAGCTAAGGGCTCCACGTATACGCTTTGCCTTTGTCGTTACCAGGTTCGTGTGTGGTCCCAGCGTCATTGTTTTATCAAAAATAACTCCGAGGTACTTTGTTTCTTTTTTATACGGCAAAGTCTGGTCTTTTAGTTTAACCGTTGATTTGTAACCCCTTTTTCTTGTAAACATGATGCATTCCGTCTTTTCGACATTGCACTGTAGCCCCCAACGCTCATAATAATCGATAAGCTGGCCCTCACCCGGCGCACCCGAGAGGCACAGCGCTTGCGCATGGTGGCATGGAAGCAGTCTACCCTGACTGTCGCAAACATCCCTGACGCGCTGGAGTATCGGGGCAACCTCATCAGCACTCTGAACGCATCGTTATATTGGATTCGCAGAGCAGACCAGGATTTGTCAGGAACGGGTAGTGTCATTTGTATTTTAAGATTCTAATCAACTATTAACTCTTATTCAGGATTAAGAAGTTTGAAATTTATAACACAACGCGCTAGGTATTAAGTACTTAATTTATAAAATACACGCTGAAAGACGAGAATGTACACTTTCTCATTCCTGGATAAAAGGTTAATCATATTTAAGTATATTCTCGTGTACGAAACATACACGTGTCTACATTTTATATGAACGAAAATAGCTAAACAATTTTAGTCAAGACTTATAAACCTTTTAAGGATAAGTTCGCCTTTGTACATAACATTTGTTTTTTTGTTTAGTTTTGTCTGTTTTATGTTAACCTGTTTATGTGCAATAAAGGGACATACATACATACTTATTTTAGTGTCGCTTACGTAGTCGAGGAAGAAAATGAAGGAAAAAAGTTTAACACAAGAATGTAGATATGAATCCAGATTTATGAAACGACACTGCATTAAGTGAATTGCGATAAACATTTCAATGTCACGAAACATTCCACAAAGTTACACAGTAATTGTGTTAAAAAGCTATTAAAAGCATCTGGATTCTATTTCGCAGTGGGAATGGGACAAAGTTTCTATTCGTAACGACTCCGAGGGGAGTTTTACCAACCAGTGATTAAAACTAACTATGGCGGATGAAATATGACCCTTTGGATTTGTATCGTCATTAACTTAGGACTTACTTGATATTAAGTCCGACTTGCAGTTATATTCTATAAAAAACCGAGTTACATTGGTTGTCGAGGTTCATTGACATAAAATCTAGTTACGGGCCTTACGGACAAGAAGAATGGGACCAGTACAGCGGTGTCATGCAAATGAATTAGAGCCAATCGTGCAGTCTAACGCCACAACGCGATTGGTTGATGAGTTCGCATCATGCGCGCGATTGGTCGCAACTAGTTACGTTAGACTGCACGATTGGCTCGAATTCGCGGGTGAGAACCAGTGGTGTCACCCGCGAATTCGAGCCAATCGTTTAATTTTTAATGCCGAATAACACATATATTATAGTAATCTCGTATTCGAAATTATCTTAATCTATTGCCATTTTTATTTCTGTATCTATTGCTAAGTAAAAAACCGGTTGGTCGGTTGGTTGGTATGTTTGCTACTAAACGTAAGTACTATCTCGGGTGATTGGTGTTCGAAATGACATTGATATGTCACAGTTTTCAATTGTTTGGTTGAGTTAAATGTAATGCCCGCGTTACAACAACGCTATATATGCATATATGCAACATTTAACTACTTTTTACGAAAATTAATAAATTATAAAAAATAAATTTTAAAAATAACTATGCCATTTAGTTTCCTTAAACGTATATACTTACCGATACCCCAAAGTTAACGGAATTCAATAAAAAAACGGTGTATATGTTAAACGTCTTGAACGTCATAACAATATTTGACGTCATCATTCAAGCTGCGTGCAGTACAGTTAAGTCTCTCGCGGCACATTACACGTCGAGTCATTTTTGAGATCTAGCTAACTTTAGCTATTCTAGTTCGTTAGTAAGCATTAACTAATACGTCCAGTCCGTCCAGATGCCTCATCATGTATGCATACAAATAATCATCCTTCCCCGTGGACATCAAACAACGTCTATCGTGAAAGCCAACCGATAATTTAGTTTATGTATCGGCTAAACGTATTCCCCTACGAAGTAAAAGGAGGTAGGCAGGTTTAAGTACGTGTAGCTATAGTTTAGATAAAACAACATAAAACGTAACATTTTTTGGATTTACAAAATGCGAGGTAGATTATTCGAACTGCTGCTGATAATTTTAGTTAATATTATTATTTAAGTAATCGTATCATAAATTACTCGCATTTTTAATACCAAAAACAAAGATAATAAAAAATTGAAAAAAGAGCAAAACCAAAATAACAATTTAATATCTATCATCGTCATCAAAAAACCAACCCACTGAAAAGTACAAAATAATAGTAAAAACATTAATTCGTAAAGGTCCTTCTTTGAAATAAGTTTAAATGTACATTTACTTAAACCTAGACAATTAACTTATGTACAGTGCGTCTAAGCTAATTATGAACCGACTGGAACAGAATCAATTGTAACAGCCAGTCATTATAAAAATCATATTTTCATAGAAATTTGATTAATGATGACATATCCTCACTTTGAGTTAGGTTGATCCGATTCTAGCTCATTCATCAAAATCAACTTTTTAATTTGCACTGCAAGTAGCTATAAAGATCAGATTTTGCTTTCAGATGGCGCTTCAGATACAACGCGCCGCAATTCCGCGTGGCATAGCTTGCCGTAGCGCGTCTACGTTTCCGCACAAGCGCATGCGTAGCAGTTGGAGTTCGTTTAAACGGCTGACGCGGGCTCGTAGCACACTTTTTAGAATACAATATTATTTTATTGTAAATACAAAATACATATTATTACAAAAACATAGAAAGAATAAAGTGCCACGAAATGCTTCACCTCAGCATGTTGCTGTGACTGCCAGCGCTGATCTTCCGATGATACCATCAAGCGAGAAGAACGGTTTGTAATAGGTAAAATCGTAGCAATTATATTTTTGACGGGCCCACGATGATTTGCAATTAAAGCGAATGAAATTACATAATCATTCACCAAAATAGGTTCGGCTTAAGAGGGTACTTAAGGAGGAAAAAAAAACATACTTCCTTTTTGGCTTCATCACAATCGGGTAAAAGGATACTAAGGCCCTCAGCACACGGGGCGTAAGCGTATCGTAAAAACATTACGCGAGACGCGTAGAGTTCTGGACACCAAGCGTCGCGTAAGCGTAATCGTTTTGTAAGTGAAATCTCATTAGTTGACATCATGTAGTCGCTGGCGTCAGATGTCTTCGGCGGATGTATCTAGGATCTTACTTTCAGTCGTCAGATGAAGATTTTTTATTGTTTGATTATGTCAGAAGGTTTGTTTTTTACGCGTGTATTATGCTACGACTGTCGAATGACGACAGAAATCTCATACGACGACGCTTCGTGTGCGGACTTGTTTGAAGTTGTAGGTACGTGCTCGTAGAGCTCTCGTTCTACGCGCGTATGACGATACGTTTACGCGTCTCTTACGCTTACGCGCCGTATGCTGAGGGCCTTTCTCTCTCTACATCGGTCATCATTAGTCCCACGCATGTCCTTGTGTCAGCTTTATGGATAAGGAAAAACGGGAAATGTATTTTATATTCATTAACCGCACAAGTTATCGCAATATTTTGATAGGACGATAGTAAAACAAGTCGGTCGGCTAAAGACATAAGTTTGATGGGCCCTGGGCCGTAGAAAGCGAGATAAAATATGATTAGCTGCTTGGCAAACTCGTCACGTAGTGGATAGGATCGAATTTCGAGCATTATTACGTCCGGTCCGAATTTACCTATAAATATGAAATGGTTAAAGTATTGACATTGTTTTTACTCGGCTATTCACGTATTTGACGCGTATTACCCATGTGACAAATTTTTCCCTAGAATCTTCAAAATTATTGAGGTTTCGATGTATTTGAAATATTTATTAGTTATGTTATAAGTTAGATTAGTTATTTACAAATATAGGTCTTTTTATTAGGGGAATTCCACAAAAGGACTCTTAAGAGGGAAGAATAGCTTTGCGATGCTAAGGAAATAACGACACTTTTTCTATGAGATTCCATTTCGGGAGAAAACGGTTTCCACTAACTAAATCTTAACAAATCACTTTGATTTTGATGTCGATCGCTTCAGCATAGTATTCTAGGTTTATAGGTTTCGCATTAATTTTTTTTTTGTATTGCACATTTTGAAATTAAACTTAGTTTTTCATTGTGTCAATAAGATACTAAAAAATGATGGAGAATGGAAAATATCTAGAAGTGTAAAAACGTTTTCTCTTTTTTATGGACGATCACGTGACTATACTTCACTCAGAAGAAATATTACAATGGCCTTATATTAAGTAATTGCGTTTGGAAAAATAAGATTTATTTGTAAACATTTATTATTGGTGATAGGTTGGGACCTACTTAGTAGTTAGGTAATTTCTTCATACACTTAGAAATGCGCTGCGAATTTCTTTTATTTTAGCCACAGGGACTTCATTATGCCTGTCATCAATCTCACGTTCGTACTGCTTTATTGCTCCTAAAGCTTTATTTTTACTTGACTTCAATAAAGTTTGTGTGTTTTTATGTTTATGTCGAGTTTCCCTAGTACTTGTCTAGAGCAGAGTACTCTGCTAAGGTGATTTTAATGAAAACCTCGCGTAACATAAGCTACATTATCTACAGAGTGGCCACCCTGTATACCTACATACGTACAGTGCGACATACAATAGTAGGAAATAAATGAGGACGCCACTTTCTTCGTAACTGACACATTTTTAACGTGAAATTCTTTAAACATGGCAACAACTTTATATGGAGATTGTTTAGTGCCATTTTATTTTATTTCTACTCTTTTATGTACTGCATCAAAAATACGTTGACAAATAACTTTTAGAAATAATTTATTATATGTACATGTCTTTTACAAAATGTCATTTAAATTTAAAACTAAAATCACTAAAAGAAAACATAATATACTATCTTCAAAGCTATTTAAAAATTATGAACAACTTACACATAAAAAACAAAGTCTTGTAGCATAAACTGCAGTCTAATTTTAAGTTATAACTGGCTACTCGTTCAGGGTCATTCCTGATGCAGAGGCAATCGGCAACCCAATTCAGCGTGGCAACGCGGCGAGCGTGATGGGCACCATTGCGTCCGGAGGGACCCGGGACGTGTTGTTTGACTAGATTTTTATTTCTGTTTAGTATTGATTTAATTTAGTTTATTGTATTCCCATTCCCTCCATTTTCATTTTTAATGTATTTATTTTCTTAATTTTGATTGATATTATGACAACTAAGTAGGTATGTATATTTTAGAAATAAACTGGCTACTTAAATAGCGATCTACATATCGCAGAAAACTCCCCAAATAATATTATCGTCAAAGCGTGAAGCATTTTGAATGCAAGCAAAGCGTCGGTGTTAAACGAAAACTCGCAAAAGCCACATTTCAAGTTATGGCCGAATAGTTTCATAGCAATGCTTTTATGAAAACCAACCGAGCTCAATGAAAGTGGGCCAATTATAGCCAGTTAAATGAACGTAATTGGCCGCTATTGGTTGTTCACGAATTCAATTTCAACGGCGGCACGTACAGACGTGCGATTCATTATTTCCTATATCTATTCTGGTAGACGGAGAGCTAGACCTGGAAAAGGTACCTTTATAATACCATAGAAAATAAATCTGTCACGTACGAGAGTAAGAGGAGTCCGGTAGTGAGTGATGGATGAGATAGAACCAACTTCCTCTGCATTCTCGGCAGGTGCCTTGACCACTGGACAACCCGGGCCAAGGCGGCAGGGATCGAATTTTCTAGAGTATATGCATGCAATCTCTTAAGGACTTAAGATACCCATTGGCGTAGTAGTGTCTCTAATAGAATTAACACATATTAAAATATTTGCATTAAAAAAAAATATTTGTTCTTGTAGTTTGCTATACTGTGCTTATTACTAAATTCAGGGCGCCTGACAAATGCCCATCTATGAAGTTCAGATCATGTTCAGATTAATAGTTTTAAATCAATAAGAAAGATGTAACCTGAAATAGGTTACATTTTTATTCCAAGCAATAAAGACAAATCATTCATAAAAGCGTCTCAGTATTTTCGACGCTACGGTGGATCAAAACACTTAGGATATAATTTCCTGAAATAATAACCTTTTATTGTCGCATCGCCTGTGTGCATTGTCATAATCGGTAAAAATATTAACTCAAGAGACTGGAAAAAGGTTAAAATTTTCCATCGTTTATTGACTAACCTGACTTCGATAGATATGTATTATACATCCAGACATCCAGATAAAGTAATAAGGTATTATACAGCAAACGCACTAGTTAAATATTACTCTACAGAGTGTCATAAAATCTTGTCTTTCCGGAACTAGCTCTTAGTCTACAGTGTGCGGTTCTGTTAGGTTGAAATGTAATATCAATAGGCACGCAGTTTCCAAAGAAACAAACTATTTATTTATATGGAATCATGTCAAACATAATTATCTGGAAATAGCCACAATAGTTTGGTACATGTTTACAATGGGCAGAATTATTTGAGACATGGTATGATTCAGTGGCTCGACATACAATTTGGACTGCTGTACATGTTCACACGATAGTAGGAACTGTGTGCAACTATTACTTTTCACTGATTAAATAGGCCTTTATTTTTAGGTACAGTCGACATCAAAAATATATTTACGTTTTTGCTGATTACGAAGGACTCGAAGTGGACGCTTGAGTTGGGCGTGCAGCGGGGCGGGGCGTGCGGCGTCCATGTTAAACAAATGCAAACGTACTACAGGAGCGGCCTCAGTGCACGCTGCTCAAATCACTTGTGAGCCCGACGCCACGCTGCACGCCCAGCCGAACGCTCCGCTTCGAGCGTCCAATCAGGCCTTTCATGAAGGATTAAGGTGCAAAAGTGTAAACATATCTTTTTTTGTTAAAAACCCTCAATTAATAAATAAAAATTTATAAAACATATCTTTGACGTCGACTGTACTTTGTGTTACTCTGGACGGCGGATAAACTTCTGTATGTTTTTGTTCACCTGTCATAAGAATCCATATATACCTCTTCCGAAAATGACTTCACACGCTTCCGCCGATTGTAAAGTCCCATTTAGATGGTTAAGAATTTGCATGCAATTTTTGTTACATTGCTGTATCTGGTCGATCGACTGAATTCATTGTTACTCTGTAGGTACTCTATAGTTAGCAATGTATTGAATATTACATGCATTTCGCTCAACCGTCTAAATGGGGCTTAACATAATTCCCTGCATCACAAAAACCGACATTCGTCGCACTGTGTGATATGTGCAAGTGTGTGTGTCCCGGTCCCGGCATTTCGGCAAAAAATAATCAGTAGAGACATTGCCGTAGGTATGTATGCAAATAAAAGACCACGGAAACCACAAAACCCTTTAATATGTCCCAAGTCTAAAGGGAGCAAAAAGCAAAACCTACTTACGACTGTTCTGCGAGACACTCGGCCCGATTCGAAGAATAAGACACGATAACGATAAGTTCTGGTTTAGACAAGTTCTCATTTAGATATCGTTTTTATCGTTTGTTTTTCGTATAATTGACAGAAGCAGCTCGATTCGGGCATCCAAGGTCACTTTGACGATAGAAATATCGTAGATAGATCTTATTGGGATCACAGCGGAATCGAAATAAACGTCAATTTTGACATGTCGATTAGTTATCGATCTTTTAATGATCTTTCCAAGATCTTAAACCTGTCTTAATCATTTTTCGAATCGGGTCCGACTGTTTGAGGCCCGAGGAAGGACATACGGTCCGTAGTTCTGTAGAAAGCAACCAACTTTTTATGTTTGTCAAAGTGACTTACACCATAATTTAGATTTCGTCGCATTCTGCATTGATAAAAAATGGAATTGGTGGTTTTCTGCATACCTACGGTATTAATTTAGGTTAGTTTTTATCGATCATTATCCTACGAAGACGAAGTTGCGGGCTGAAGCTAGTAACATACATATAAATAATACATATTGTAGTGTTGGCGGCCTGTCTGGCCTAGTGGGTAGTGACCCTGCCTATGAAGGCGATGGTCCCGGGTTCAAATCTTGGTAAGGGCATTTATTTGTGTGATGAGCATAGAAATTTGTTACTGAGTCATGGGTGTTTTCTATGTATTTAAGTATTTAAAAATATTTATATCGTTGTCTAAGTACCCACAACACCAGCTTTATCGAGGTTACGTTACTGTGGGACTTAGTCAATTTGTGAAAGAATGTCCTGTAATATTTATTTATTTAATTTATCTATGATCTCATATACGAAAATCGCATTTGCCAGTCAGCCAATCGCATTTGGTTACCAATTTTGACAAAACATAAACAAAAGGTTACGTTATAAATACGTAAATTAGAGTAGCATAGAAATTATGTATTAATGTACCTTTCGTTAAATGCTAATAAATGTCGAGGATTAAATCATTATAATATCATATTCTTTTCTTTTCTTCTATACTAAAACGGAATCTATCATATTAAAAAATATATATTACTTGGTTATTTAAACATAACACTAATTTCGTCTAACCTTTATTCAGCAATATATTTGTAATATAGCTATATATTACTTGTTATTTTCTTGCATATTACCTGGCATTACACACTACTTTTAGTTTCGTCTTGTCGCTGAAGCGAAGTTCGCTGGCAGAAGCAATGTTTTCGAGTTTCTACTCAACCGTCGGGACACGAGTTACTCGGGTCCTACCCGACCAGATGATGCACCAAACGCACTGTAGTCCGACGCCGCACTTGTGTGGTTCCGACGTCGGACATGAGAATTTTCTTTTTTTTCGACGATAACTTTGCTCTCATAATTTTTTTTAATGAAAATAACGATCTTGGAAATCTGTTCACGACTATTACTCCCAAAATTTACGATTCTTTGTCAACCACATAAAAAGCTATCATGTAAAATCAACAAAATTTTCATGTTTAGCCACAATTAGGGCATCGTTTCACAGTGAAACTTACCAAAAATATGTTGTTTCTGATATACAAATAATATAAAAACCATTGTCTACCTTTATGAAAAAACAAACGTATGATTAATATCGTCATCACTCAAGGAAACCACAAATTGTTTTAGCTGCGTGCGCAAACCCTAACAAAGTGCGGGAGTATCTTTATAAATGACATATTTTCGTAGGAATTTGACATTAACGGCACACAGTTAGGTTGGTCAGACTCTGCTTATTAACATTGCAGGCATTTCGACGTGCGAAGACTGTGTTAAGCGAGACATGTTAGCATTTGAAATCGACCACCATGCCTGGGAAAAGCTGAAGACCGTGATGGATGGCGAAAGCGTGTTGTGGAGGGGAGAAGGCTATTCGACCAAGCCTGGTTTATTGCATTAGATAGCAGAAGGTGTCGCAGAAAGAAAACCGGGATTAGAACCTCAGGTGGCATGAGCTTTCTCTGCCAAAAATGTGGGAGGTCATGCCGCTCACGCATCGGCCTCCACAGTCACCAAACTCATTGTCTAAACAGCAATGAAAAATCGTCTGCAATAGACGCAAAAGTGATGATTCGACGTGCGGTGGGCGAGAACCCGTCTACCTACTGACTTCCCTCTCAGGACATCTACAACTTATCTGCAGTTTACAACTTCGCGACTCGGTGTTGTTGTAAATTCTTTGGAATGAATAGATGCCTGGAGTACATCGCACATAAACCCTTCAAATAGAGTTTGTCTTATTATCAGTGTAAAATGTGTCTTGTATACTTAGCTATCAAAACGCACTGAAATAATTTAAATTTGTTCACATGCTAACATAACTTGCATACGCCTGCATAATTGATGGCCACAAGGCCCGGGCCTAGGAGCCCAGGCAACCTAGCAATGGTTTTGAAATGGAGAAGCGTCCCCCCTAAATTATAAGTGACATACATAGCCTAGGGGCCCTAAATCCAGGCTTGGTAGCAAACATACTTAAAAGAGTGAAAGTGTGAAGGTTATTCTTGCCGTATCTTCGTTAAATAACGAAATTAATTGTCTAACCAGGCTTAGCACCGACTTCGAACATATCAGTTGCATATAAAAGGAATATATGGATTTTATCGTCCTTGAAGTCGGTTTTCAAAGTAATCAAATGCATGAGTTGTTTCCTTACGTTAGCTGACAGAATTGACTTTTAAATGAAGTTTTTGAACAATTTTTTTTTTTGTGACGTTCATTTGGATTTCATTTGACAAGATTTAATTGGTATTTCATAGTTAGTATTTTCCTCGTGTTGGTGTGGTGAATTTTTTTGTGTTTCACTCGGAGGCAAAGTTTGTTTAACACTCGTGCCTTGAAACCCTCGCAACGGTCAAGATTCCACTACCCCCGCTCGCTACGCTTGTGGTTCAATTTTGGAATGTTTCGCTTGCTCGGGTATCAATCTTAGCACGAGCAGTTAAACAACAACTTTGCCCCCTTGTAAAACAAGTAACTATTCCCCTACACTCTGATTTGCCAAGGCATTTGGCCCAAAGGGTCGTTTTAATAACAAATATATTTTATTTACTTATTTTATCGAGGTCAATAATCCTTTTCAGCTCGGTTTTAAAAATTGCAAGTCATATTGATCATTAGACTCTAGGCTTAGTTACTTAGGTACTTCGGTGAATCGACTTTTTCTTGTCACCAGTTACCATGGTTACGGTCGCCTGAGTCACTCTTAAAAATCTTTGTTTCACGATGTTTAAATTTAAAATAATCAAACTTACAATTTAACTAAGGATATTAATAGGAACAATGTAATATAATAACATTTCTTCTAACAAACTATGACAATATTGTCGCCTGGCTTACGGGACAGAATAACAAAAAAAAAAGAAGATCCCCTTACGTTTCCGAAACAATCGTACACGACTCTAAAATAAACGTGTACAATGATTGTAAAGGTAAGTAAAGCCAGGGTCAGCCCGGTTATTGAGCCCGCATACATTATGACAGTAATTCCGTCGGGGGCCTATTTGCATAGTATTGTCCACCGCATTAACATTTAGACTACAACCGATACCCAAAAGCACAAGCCAATACCTTGCTATTTTAATAGGATCCGAAGGACAGTATTATTGGCCGGACTGTCCCCTTTTATTTGTATCGGGATGTGATTGGTTTTTACGGTTTATTGTACGTTTTTCTATACATTTGGGGTCGCCGCGCGGCCCCGCGCTTTCTATTCATTTCAAATACGTTTTAATACTGTATAAAAAACAAATGACTCGTTACGGGGTCAATAGAAACAAAAGCTTGACGCATACTTTTTTATTACAAATATTTATAATTGCACATAAGATCTTTTCATACAAAAATATAGTTTTAATTAAAAATATTCCCATTAAAATGAAACTATATAAAACTGTAATAAATACCATGTTTCATCGGACAAATATGTAATACAGTTTTGACTAACATAAAATCATCTTACTATAAGTTTTCGTAGGCACTAATATTTCATTAAACTCTGTTTGAGTCAGATGTCAAGATTAAATGATTAATAATTCAAGTACCTACTTAAAATTAATTTTAACTAAAAATAAATTGATACAATTTCGCCAAGACAAATACAATTATTTTCAAATGTATAATTTATAATTACAAAACTGACAAATACAATTGAAAAATAAAGAGAGTCAAATACAGAACGTGAGTTGTTGAAGTGTCTTTCGATTTTAATTTAATTGATTGACGCCCTTTCGCTTTGTAGACAACGCCATCTATCCATACTCAGGTATAATACGTATAAAACCTTAAAGACATTTCAACAAGTGGCGGACCGCAGTAACGCTACTAACGCTATACTTGAACCATTAATATAAATAGTGTTGTGACTAAATGATCGATCATACCGAAGCCCAAAAGTCGTTCACACAGCAAACTGTATAACAGTGTGATCAATCCTTCAAAATAGTAAATTGTCATTTGTAATCACATTTAATCAATAGGTTAACAATTATTACAGTTATTTACATGTTTAATGGGAGTGGTAACGTATCATCTTTGATTATTCTGCCTACTGTGGCTGAATTACAAGTGTCTGCTTTGACATGATTTGCGATCGATAATAAATCCAAACTTAATATAACGACATGTACAAATCAATCAGAATCGTCGCGTGAAGCTATTCGAACTTATAAAAAGCATCCACTAAAGCCAACTTTATAGATGAAGCATACAATTACCATACAATAGTCGGCCTTTAAACTAATTTCTTAGTTTCAAAAAACTTCGCGCGACGGTTAAAATACTACAGACATTGGATAGTATTTTATAAATTTTACATGCAAGGGGCGTTTACATTAAGCAAGCTCTTAACTCTTTGAACTTGAACAAAAATCTTACAGAATTTTATTATTTAGTTAAATTTAGTTTGGCTCTCATACGTATGACCAAAACACTTTAGATACCCCTCACTCATCAATTAATTAAGTAATACAAATATAGTCTGTTAAAAATATTAGGATCCCATATCATATATACGTCCCATATTACAACCAATAGGCCAGATTAGAATAGCTTCGTAAATTAAGGGCGTAAAATTTGGTTCAAGGAGTTAAGAAAACATATTAGTACGTTAATGTAAACTCTGCTTGTGGATTTCAAAAATATGTTTTGATAAACTATATCTAATCCATATTTTTAAATAATAGTTTGTGACATTACTCTTTAAATAAGAGGTTATAGAAATTATAAATTATATTAGGATTATTATGTAAGCGAATCGTCGAGATAAGTGGAATACTATAAGGATTTTGTAATACTATATCCCCACATTTAAAATAAACTGTGTTTCACCTACTCAAACTAACTTTAGCGTAAATCTGTCCAATTTTGCTCAGAGCAAAATAATAATAAAGCGCAAATTTATACGATTTCATGGCCTGAGTAAAATATCATGTTCCGAAGTCGGTCTGAAGTTGCAAAGGTTATCATGAATATTTTAAAATCGCATTTTACCACGGGTGCTTGGCATCATAACGCCAGGGCAGGCAACCACCCACTGCGGTCGTTGGCGCCACCACTAGTAAGTGGATTAAGGCCCTAATGCAAAATCAATGCTAAAATGTCCACACAGCATGGCATTACGAAATAAGCGATTATAATTTTACTAACTATACTAAAACTAGACTTCACAACTAAGAGAAAACGAGTTACGGGAGCGAAATATATTTTTTCCTAATAAACATCATACGGGGCTGACGGAATAAATTGTACAATTCATTAAAATAATAACTATGGTAACTTTGTGTCCTACGTACTACATAAAAGTATATTAAGCCACAAACAACAGAACTATAATAGACATGCGCAGTTGAACATTGAACAATGCTTCTTGGTATCAAATGTAGCTTCATCAGAGCCGATACAATACCATATGTGTTCGTATTCAACTGCCAACGTTTGAGAATCCATGCATTTCGTAGTTCAGTTGTATGTGATTAAGCTTAGGCATTTGAGAAGCGATGCGATTGTGACGTATACAAATGAGTTCGACTCGTCTTACATGTTACGAATCATCTGGCATCGACTATGGCTTGTTTCGCCCTCCATGTTTGCTGCTGCTTAAAATAAGATAATATATCACTCACTGAAACTGTAGTGCCAGTATCTGCTAAATTTGAAAGCGAGGTCAAAGAGATATAACATTGAAAGTGACTAACTAAACTTTGTCGTAGTTGGCTACCAGACCAAGTTTGACTATCAGTTTCAAATGTAGGTTATTCTTGACTTGACGCTGGGGTACTTAGCGACATTGTATCCAAGTTTGACAATGTTACATTACGATTGGTAAATTAAAATTGAAAGCAGAAAGTTAAGTCCAGTACCTACTCGGAAAAGCAACGGTTAAACGGTTCTTCACTTAAACAGTGGTAAACAAAAAGTTATAATTAGAAGTAGTTCTGCATAGTGTTAACCACTTCTAAAACCTAAATAGGTCTGAAATATTTTGCCGAGCACATGTAACAATCATGTAAAATTAATTTCACTTGATTAAGTAGATTCCCGATTTAGTATTTATATACGAAGTGTAATTATAGAACTGATCGAACATAAACAC
Source organism: Cydia pomonella (assembly GCF_033807575.1). Lineage (NCBI taxonomy): Eukaryota > Metazoa > Arthropoda > Insecta > Lepidoptera > Tortricidae > Cydia > Cydia pomonella. Next base: position 14,470,596 of record NC_084719.1, on the reverse strand, counting down.
GTCAAGGAAACATGCTTAAAGCTTAAACAAGTTTAAAGCAGAGTACACACGGTAGGCACGAGAAACTTGTATTACGCAAACAAGGCAACAGCAAACATTTGGCTAATCAATATTACAGGTAGATAATCCATATCACAATACCGATGTAGGTATAACAGAGGGCGTTGATCCCCACATTTTAATTTTGTTCAATTATAATATTTATAATTCATATCTAGCTAGCTATAATTATATATACACTAATTGGGCACAGAAGTACCGGTCGTGAACTTTTAGGGGATATAATTATGCATTAGTTATTTGTAAACCAATCGGATATTTTAAAAACTTTTTACAGCGCGCTTTTCGGGATATAAAGCATTTTCAAACTACCATTTTTTCTCGTTTCTAAAACGCGTATGACTTGCGCTTATCTTTGAACAGCTTATGAACTTGTCATCTGTTCTAGCGAACATAGTGTAATAAGCGCATATATTCCAAACGGGTTTTATAGAGAAAAACGTTAGTCTGAAATACTCAAAGCCCACACATACAATGCTCTAAAACACGATAGGCCCTAAAATATCAACAATACATAAAAATCCAAATTCAAATTCGTATAACTAACGTTGTGACTTACACTATCGGGGCTCTCCCGCTTTTGTTCCACGTCGGATTCACTAGTAATCCACGTGTACAAACGGATACTTCCCATTTGTTCCATAAACCTTAATACTTAATGGATAAGGTTCATAATCGGGCAAACATTACGTACCATTCGTATGTCAATAGATACCATTAGATTGGCCCATTTCATACGTAAATGCGCGGGCCGCGCGCAAAAAACAAGTGACAATACACGCTAAAGGGCACCGATTGGTAAAGAACGTTAAAAATGACGCCACAAGAATTCCTATATGGAGACAGAACTAGTGGGAAGTACCACAACTTACTGCTATGATCACAGCGCGCTACGTGCGTTGCTCGAGCAGGGGCTCGTGCTCGAGCTCGGGCTCGAGTTGGTGCTCGAGCTTGTGCTCGAGTTTGACGGGGCAAGCGCTGCGGGTGGTCAGCACGGAGACCTCGCCATCGTCGGTACAGGCTAGGGGCGAGTATACGACGCCTCGGGAACGGGTCACGGGCTCGCGTTTGGTGCGAGCCTGTGGACAAAAATAATATTATTAGTTCACAGGTAAAGGATTCAAAGTAATTCGGAAGGAAACATAAAAAGTAGCGTTTTTGAATGATAAGAGCACACAAACAATACAATACTCTTTACAGTACATATGGTGCTTCTTTACCGCACTAGAGCGGTAATTAGCAATTTACATACGTGTCTATGTCCAATATTACCTGTTTTCTGTAAAACGTTGTACAATACACGTGCGTGTTTTGTGTAAATTGGTTGAAATATAACTACGTTGTCGGAAAAAAATCGCACTGGCTAGGAGCTTTAATTGAAAACGCTGCCTAAACCGTTGGAGCTATAACAACACAATGTATGGTAGGGGTGTCTCTCTTTTATGGGTCGACAAAAAAGTTCGCGCTTTTAAAAATAACTTACTATGCCTATTCTTAACTTCTATAAAAAGATCACATAATATGTGGAATTTGCAAAGCTATTTACATGGATACAGTATTAATAATTATCAAATTAAATACGTTAGTTATATTAAGCATTTCATACAGATTAAAATGGTCTCTTCCACCATACAATTTAAATGAACATTTTAGGAGTAATCGTAAATTAAAATTTCATTTCGAGCCATATAACTTGTACGAAATATTAAAGACGCTAACCGCAGTTAGTTCAAATTTTTACCACCGTATGCGCTGGGATCGCTTTACTTACCCCACCATGCACTTCGCACGGTCCCAATACCGCTCCGAGCTACAATCTCTCCAGGAATGAATACTTTATTTTTGCATTAAAGCAAACGTTGGTAAACAACGAGATTGCACGAGTTTCGGTGGTCTGGTTAGATGGTAGACGATACAAATCACGCGATATCGCACCGGTCTGGACTAGGGAAATTACATTTCAGTCTGTCTTTTTTCGACTTCGTTGGTTTTAATTTAACTTTTACTTTATCTACGACGTCAACGAAAACATAACTCATTTTTTTCTACGTTTTGTACACAATGGCTGTTGCAACGAGTTGCAATCCGCTCGCTGAAAGGCATAAATATCTACGGTACTATTGTAAAGATGTTTAAGGCAAAAGTTGATTTAAGATGTGTTTTTGTCGTTTCACTGTCAATAAATAAAATGAATACAATAATTATTGGACCGAAGTTCCTTATTGGACGGTTGGTTGGCGGATGGGGGCTGGGCGAAAAAAAGTGTAAGATATTTCCGTCGGTGCCCTTTTTTTTTAAATTCTTTCTCGAGAATAAGTAGCCTAATGTCACCGACTTGGGTATATCCTATAGTGGCGCAGCTGGCAAACACTGCTTCTAGTCGCATTTCTGAATTGATTTGTGAAATTTTGTGAGCAGATTCGATAATTATTATTCTGTCGATTAAGTACTCGGACCCGGGTATGTCCTTAAACTACGTCCACAAGAGAGGTATGGGCATTGTGAATGTCATCACGCTCTGTGTGGTAGGGCACAGCACAGCGGATGTCATTCCAGATCTAGAGCAGAGCCCAACTGGGGAAGTACCTCCACCTTACAGAAAATCGCAGCCAAATAACACTAGACCCTACTCATAGTGTTGTGTTCCTGCCGGTGAGTAAGGTTGCCAGAGCTCAACGAGGGTGGGAGGGGTTAGGGTCGGCAACGCGCATGTAACTCCTCTGGAGTTGCAGGCGTACATAGGCTACGGATACTGCTTACCATCAGGCAGGCCGTATGCTTGTTTGCCACCGACGTAGTATAAAAAAAAAAGTTATTGTTATGTTAGTTATTAACCTTCATGGATTTGTACACAACTGAAAAGGTGAAACAAACTACTGTTTACTTAAATTAAGACCTGTAAACATTACCCTTTTTTTGCAATTAAAATATTATTTATTTGTTTAAATAATAAACATCGTTCCAACGGATTGTTCCATGACACTCAAGCATTGTTAATGATAACTACGAGTTCTACTGTTATTACCTATGTCTTGAGACACATATCTCTTGTATTTGTTGTTGGGATTCACTCCATAATTAAAATATGTGTGTACTAATGTAATGTACCTACGTCTAAGACAGCAATTTAATTGAATTAAACGCCCTGTAGACGGTAAGGTCGGTAAGGTAATAAAGCCAAGTATAAAACATGACAACATGAGTGTTGCTCTAATAACCGGGTGCACATCTGCAGGTAGAAGTTCTAATCAGCCATGTTTACATTAAGCCGTGTGGCGCGAAGCGAAGTTGGTAACGTTAGCTTTGAGATTATTATCTCGGCGCCTGTCGCATCGGGATCCACTTCATTTTAAATGTCTGTATTAACTTTAAGTACATCTAAGAAACCAATTTAATTGGATTTAAAGCCCCTAGACCGTAAGAAATTTAGGTAAGTATATAAAATATGAGTGTTGATCTAATAGAAGACTGCAGTAGAAGTTCTAATCAACCTTATTTGTAGTGGTACATAAACATTTTTGAAATTTATTGAGTGCCACTGAGCATAATACCTACATATGTATAACATGGGATAACAAGTACTTTAAATATTTTTTGTACCTCGTACTCAAAGACTTGTTCGCTCGAGGAGCATTAAGCATTTCCAGTATATGTTCATAACATATCGTACCTGGTGCTTCGGCAGGCAAGATCAGAACAGTAATGCTCGGTACGACGTGCCCACTAAGCGATCTGTCATCTGACGCTAAGTACCTCCGCTGTCCGCTATTGAAAAATATGACGCATACGATGTACAATTTTATCCGCGCGCGTGCACACAAAACAGCGGAGGCATTAATTATCATTAAGAGTACTATGTCCACATAGTCATACCTGTAACACCAGCAGCACAGCCAGGAACAGCACAGTGGCGGCGGCGCAGACGGCCAGGACGACCGCAGCGACGCCCGGGGCCGCACGCACGCTTTCCGTACGCAGCGCCCCGTACTCGGCGATCCGCCGTTTGCCCGCCACGGATGAGTTTATGCACTCCCCTGCCATCAAACAACAATATTTAACCCTTTACCAGGCCCCGAAGAACCAGCGTGTCTTAATACGTACTTTATATGCTGTTGCAACCGTATTGAACGCCTTGTAAAAAATGTATTTATGAACGTCGGAGATCTTCCTTTAAACCAGAAATAAAAATGTGGGTTAAGGTTATCCCATCGCCTGTCTAAGTAATGAACTGTCATACTAGATTTTGTCTTATTATATTCTTGATCAGGCCAAGGGATATATTCCACCCACATCTTATATCGGTTATAATAGTCAAGGTTTAACTCCAAATCTCCTACGAAACATTATATCAATCACTGAAAAAAAATCACTTACTTACGTGAGTTTTTATGACATGACAAGACAATTTACCGGGCCATGGGAAATATAGCTCCCAAACAGTTAAACTCTAATAAGGCCATGGGATAATGTCAACCCACATCCTAATTCTGGTCATACACAATAATGCATGAATATTTAGCAATGTTTCCGATTACATTAGCTTTCAACACTCAAAATCTACAAAATATCAAAAAATTGTTCGACCTATGTACTTCTGTTTCATAGAAATTATGAAAAGTGTTCGAATTTCTCCGTAGTTTACTAAAATTAGCGTTCAAGTGAATTTAAACGGCTGCCAAAGATATATTACGCAATTTAGAAGCGTGTTGTGAATGAAGATCATAAAATAATATTTTCAGGGATTGACAAAATATTTTGTAGGTGGTTTGGAGTTAAAACCTGACTACGGTAACCGATATAAGATGTGGGTGAAATATATCCCTTGGCCTGGTAAAGGGTTAAGGAGACACGGAACTTAATAGTCATTAGATAGGAGCATTTGTAGATAATGGAATTTTGAGCTAGGGCCTTTTCAAACGAGACGAAAGAACGTAAATCTATTTCTCACTATTCATTATCGCACGTGTGACTTTTGACACATACCTAAAATAAGTCTCCGAGTCCAAAACATTCATTTGTTATATATTTTCCTGTTTTAAATAAGAAAAATACTTTTCTTTCTCTTATACCTCATTCTTAATCATATCTCGTAAATTCCTATGACGCCTCAGATGATGTAGTACAGTATATGAAGCAAGGTCTTAAACTATGCTGAGGCCCTTGGGCGCATAAGAATTTGGGGCCCCTTTGGAAAGTAAAGAGAGCGAATTAAAATAAAAAAATCTACTATGATCTTCTATTTATTATGTGGGTAAGTAATCAAAAATATTGTTACTGTCTGTCCTTCGGGGCCCCTTGAGGATGAGGCCTTTATGTTAAATACGGTATTACAAATAAGAAAAAAACACAGACTTAAGTACATTTTGACGCTTCCCATGCCATTAATTATTCGTCCTCGTAATTATTTCACAATAGTAATCCCGATAATTAGCGAAGTATGAAAATTATATTTGGCAAATAACATGCTTCCCTTCCAATGCGAATTGCAATTATAGGATTTAAATTATGTATGACAATAACTCAAGTTCCCTCGGTGACCGTAATCAATATTGATAGCTTAATAACGGCTATTTACTCTCTTCAACTCGTATGTTTCTTTAAAGTGCGTTCAAATTTAGACTTAATTTGCAAAGCGTTAAGGTATTTTTTACATGAACTGCCTTAGTAGGATAAGAGGTTGTTAAAGTGAGCAGTCTTTAATATACAAATTGTATGCTTTATTCTCAAATGTGCATTCCACGCACCCAATTTATATTGTAATAATCTGTATATTCGATTTAACTCAATGACATTGTCTAAATAATACATGATTAACGATAATCGATACTTAGGTAGTATTGTTAACCTAAAATATTTATTGCTAGCACGAACATAATGTGTGCGAGTTTGAACGATACCTAGTAATTTACATTTAATTAGGAAGGTAGGTCCAGACTAAAATATCTGAGGGTCTAATATGCGTATAGCGTATGTAATTACAAATTTTAATGGGATTTGACCGTACAGTAGATTTTTTAGCGCGTTTTTTCTCGTACTCAGACTTTATATTTTCGTACTCGTTAGAAGTAAAAGTACTGAGGAGTGTTTTACGTTTTACGGATTATTACGCAAAACTCTGCGTAGAGCGCCACTAGTACATACTGAGGGCCTGCCGTGAAACAAAATAATCTGAATTTCGTTATCTGCCTCTGTATCACTCTCGCGTATTCGAGCGATAGAGAAGCAGATAACGAACGTTCGATTTTCACGTTTCGCGATAGACCTTCTGTTAAACAAACCGCCTTGATGCAACAATGTAATAGTTAAAACTTCTCTAAAAGCTGTTCAAGGCATTGTACGTATATGTTAATCTGTGGGATAGAATATCAGCTAGTGTTGCACTCTGGCGGCAGAACATTGCAGTAATACCGGGGTATTAGTTCATTCACGTTGGCGTTACATTTCCGATTCTGAATCCCGCTCCTGGCGAAAAACGACGCACGAGGAGTGTATTACTGATTAATTTGCATACTTCATCATGCTCAATCGCTCGAAAAGTCAATTTAAAGAGTCGGTAATTGTTTTCATGTCGGCCGTGGAGACAGAACACAATATTGCCCTTACATAAATGAACAGAAAATTGAGATTGTTGCACACACTGTTTATGTTATACAGACAAAATGTTTCTTCTTTACCCCACAGTTATGGATATTGGCTTAATTTTTATATGTGACTTACATCGCCGAATACCGCATGCGAAACTAAGATACTGTTTTTGCCCCAAATCGTATGAGAAACTCGCGTTTATATTATTTCCTTAGACTAACCTAAAACTGGTGTACCCTTGTTTTGTCGACAACCTTTTCATCGAATATTATTTCATCAACAACGATTCATCGAAACTTTAGTACTATGTAGTAATGTTGTTTGGCGTTATTTTATTTCAACTACTATTTATTTAAATTTATCTTACTACGTAGAAATACTATTTTTAACGAATATTACTTAATCGCTGATTTGTTTCAAATTATCTTAATTGGCACAACTACAAAACATTGCAATTCATTTCTTCGACGTACGAGTATTACTTTAATACAATTTTAAATGTCCTACTTTTGAACTCTTCTGAAAAATAAATTAATAATATTATTGCATAATTATATCACAAAATAGAACTGTGAGGCTGTCAAAGTAGGTTTAGTTTAGGTTAGAACTGCGACCCCCAAGAAATCGAACTGTTTCCAGAAGTGGGTTAGGTTAGGTTAGAACTGCGATCCCCAAGAAAACGAGCTGTTTCCAGAAGTGAGTTAGGTTAGGTTAGAACTGCTTCCCCCAAGAAAATTAACTGTTGCCAGAAGTGGGTTAGGTTGGGTTAAAACTGCGACCCCTAAGAAAAAGAACTGTTGCCAGAAGTGGGTTAGGTTAGGTTAGAACTGCGACTCCCAAGAAAACTATTTCGATAACGAAATATTACCAATTGAAATAATTTTATGCGGAATAAATATTCATGTAACAAAAAAAAACATGTAAAAAAATTAATTAAAAAAACCCGAAATGAAAAGCCATGACATGAAATTTATTGAAATAAGTCAACTACCAATTAAAATACCTCGGTTCAAATTACCTAGTATCGAGTCCTCGACGCAATGACTTGTCGATGAAATAAAAATACTTGAAACGTTGTCTTTTAAATAATATTCGATTAAATGTCTGTCGGCAATTCAATGGTAAACCATTAAAACTAGTGTCTTGTCTTGTGATGGACGAAAATTTAGTAAAAGTAATTAGCAACTTAATTGCACTGCTTGCACTGAAAAAAATGAACTCCAACTAAGTAGCATTTTCTCTTAGTTGGCGTTAAAATAATTGAAATGACCTTATTATTGTTTACTGAAACCAAAACCATGTAGTTGTAACAGAAACCTGAATATGTTTGAAGTTACACACAAGTAAATTGTTGATGTAATAAAAACTTTTTATAAAAACAACTAATACTTTTTTGAATTCATACACTACACTCGTTAAATTAGTTATTTTCTATAATTTACACTTGCAAAGACTCTGTGCATGCATTAACCATTTATGTCTATTATATTAACGAGGCGCAAAGTTAAAATAATAACTGGATATGTTACATTAAAGACGCTATGAAGTAGAACAAAACAAGACAAAATGTAATATCTACCATTTTCTTTAGTAGCACCAATTATTTAGTATTTAGTCGTATTAATTATTTACAATGTTACTGCAAATAATTTATGTGGTATATAAACAATGTTGATTATAAAATTAAACATAATTAAGTTATTGTTTGAATAAACATAATGATAGCATTTACAAATTATAATAAGTTATTTTAATCATATAAAGTGATAGTTGTGTTCAACTAGGTACGTTATACCTAACAATCTTCTTAGTAGATTCAAATAAGATTTGACTGAAACTAATAAGAGCGAGTCCCCCCACGCGTCACCCTTCCCCCGCGCGCGGCGCGTCTCGACTTGCCGTCTGCCGCCACGCGCATTTTCCGGCGACGCTTCAATAGCGCCACAGCTCTGAGCATTGTGAAGTGGAGTTCTGCCTCTGGCAACGCGAGCGCAGCCTGAAGCCTCTATTTAGTGATGCGCTTACTGATACTTACGTATTGATAGTGATTTTGCGTTGTTGTGGTCCAGTCAGAAATGGATGACGTTGCCGAACTTTTGAAGACCTGGGAGCTAAACGACTTAGTACCAATTTTTACAGGTAAGTACCATAGAAATATAAAGCCGAGAAACCTAGTTCACGCGCCAAAGTGAGGTCATTTTTGTAAGCCAGTTGGCTTACTACGCCATACATTATTGCTGCGTTTGTGTGCGTAATGGCGCGTATGAATAGGACTTTTTCACAACTACATGAATCCATTTTCGGCCTCAGTTTTGACGCGTCGCCCGTATGAAACTATCCTTCTGGGCGTTATATTTCTATGTAAGTACCAACATAAATAGGTGCTATAACCTATCTATTTTTAACCAGCTCGTACCTACTTCAATTAATAATAATTAATTACTTCAATCCTACTTTAATTTATGTTTAATATCCTAAACCTCGGAATTGAAACTAGTAGTTATTACAATGAAGGCTAAATCTGTTGTAAATTGGTACCTAGTTACTTACTGACGTAAAAGGATAAGTTAAATGATGAAACTTGCTTTTAGAACAGCGGATGACAATCCAGGCGTTATCGGCTCTGACTCGAGAGGACTTGAAGGACCTTATTCCGCAGGCAGGACCAAGGGTGCTATTTACAAGGTGTTGGCGTTCGTGGAAAAATGAGTTTTTGCCAATAAACGATACTAGTATACCATCTTTTTCGGTAAGTTTTTTATGTGATTTTGTTTGGGTACCTAAGTACCTATTTGTAAAATGTTATATTGACAACTTACCTATTAGTTAGGTGGTATCTAGATAGGTACAGTCGGCATCTTATCCAGCGCCACCATGCAACAGATTGTTGGTTTGTTTTGACCTACTAGGTACCTACTTGGCGGTAGCTTACATAGCTACCTACTTAGATATGTAGAATAAGTAGGTATCAATATGAGGAGGGAGGGAGGACTTTGCCCAGCAGTGGGGCAGAGACTGTGAGACTAGGATTGTATTATTAGACTTAAGTCAAATTATTATTATGAATTATTGTTTTCAGGGCCTGGATTTGTCAAACTTGCAGTTTGATTGCTTGAAGGAAACTGACGAACTATCTGAATGTGTTGTAGAGGTAATACCATTAGACAACCCTGAGACAAAAGAAAATACTGCAAGTACAACAAGTCATCAACAATTAGGAAAAGAAACTCAAACTGGGGTATGTATGATAAAATATTAAGCAGATCATTTAAGTAGTACAGATATACTTTTAATAATTAGCTTTTAGCCTCCGCCCCCGTCTTAGTTGGAACTAAGTACTAAGTACTTAGTTGTAATTAAAAAAAATAGTAGTTACCTAATAGGGTAGGATAGGATTTTGTATCTATCTACATAGATTTATTACAGGTTTACATACCTACAGGTGAAAAAATATTCCATCTCTGTTTTGAATTTATACCTATGTACCTACTTACCTACTAATATTTTCTTTCAGATACTTGAAAATTTATTGAAACAATCACTCGAAACTTCTTCACTTCTGATTTATAAAGGCGGTAGCTTAGATGGAGATGCTACTAGAAATTTATTAGCGTCTGTGATTGCCAAAGAAATATTAAATGAGAACAAAAATTCACCAATAGTTGGTCAAATTTATTTCAAGTGGACAAAATTGATAAGTGAACTCTTTCCGGGTGAAAGGACCACAACGTATTATATCCCTGCATGTACTACTGCGTCTGGCGCAGTTCTTCAAGCAAGAGGCAAACTCGTACATCAGGTAGGTGGATGACCACTGATTTTCAAGCATATTTTGTACCATGGTAGTGTTCCTGTGTCCTTGAAAATTAATGTACTTAAGTACCTACTTTTTACATTTATTTTAGAGTTTAGTTTTAATTCACAATTAGTTAATTTTAATTTTTATCAATTTTATTAGTAGGCAAATAGTAGTTATATATTAATAATTTGTCAATTTTAATTTTGTTCTCCAAACTCATCTAATTTTGTTCTCAATTAAATAAATCTAAGCTTCAGTATCTAATGTCCCAGATACTTATTTATTTATTTATTTATTTAAACTTTATTGCACAAGTATTACAAATAATGTACAAATGGCGGACTTAATGCCTTTAGGCATTCTCTACCAGTTAACCATTGGACTAAATAGAAACAGTAATTAAAGGTGCTTTAAAGAACAATACGTGAGAGAGATTATTGAAATAAAACAACAATATTCTATGTTATACATATTATGTTAAATAAACTTAAATAGGTTGTATAATAAACTTACATATACATATTCACTCTCTATGTACCTGTAGAAAATATCATACCTACTAAAAATCAATCACGAAGCTTATCCAAAAAGTGCTTACGTAGCATGTGCTTAAACGAAAGTTTACTCTGTGCTTGCCTGACACACAGTGTTTTTTATTATTCAAGGTACTGAACAAAAGGAGGCGCTTCCAACAATTAGGATCCTTGACAACAAAAAAAAGAAACAGAGAAGAAAGCCCAGGACCATCTTCTTCATCACCAAGACCAATGCCAAGAATAAAGAATAAATTTATTGTCATAAAAACCTTAGTTGGAAAACAACTAAGGTTTTTATGACAATAAACAACATTAAGGTTGAGTCCTATTAGGTATTAATGTAAGTAAGTATTGTAAAGAAAGAAAAATAAAGAAATAATTACGTAATGTATTTTTTTTTTATAATCTCCTAGGTACAAGGATTCAATTAAGAACTTTTTCAAGGTAGGTAGTATATTGGTGACTACCTAAATCGTCGTTTTTATCAAGTGTAAGCGAATTCATGTAACATACATAGGCATTTACTAAGTACATAGTGTACTGTGTGTACACTTAGTAAATATCTATGTAAGTTACATGGATTCGCATACACCTAGTACATACGACGGTTAGGTAGTCATGAGTACCTACCAACTACCTTGAAAAAGATCTTAATTGAATCTATTTCCTGTCGTGACTACATCAACAAATCATTCTTAATAGATTCAAACAAACCTCAAAGTCAAACTAGCCTAGATCTTAGTTGAATGAACTTTTATCTTAGTTGATGAAGCTATAGGATCTTGAGTGATTCTATAAATTATTTTGTTGTTATTATAAAGTTTAATGCTTGCGTATAACAACATAATAATTGACATAAACAAGTGGCCTTCTTTGAAGCAAGCATTATTTAGATAGACTCAACTAAGCGTCTTGGTTAAATCAACTATTATCTAATTAAATACAACTGCGATTACTTGACACATTGGACCACTTTCATTATTCGGATAACTCTTATCTTAGTTGATTAAGCTATAGGATCTTGAGTGATTCTATAAATTACTTTGTTGTTATAATAAAGATTAATGCTTGCGTATAACAACATAATAATTGACATAAACAAGTGGCCTTCTTTAAAGCAAGCATTATTTAGATAGACGCAACTAAGCGTCTTGGTTAAATCAACTATTATCTAATTAAATACAACTGCGATTACTTGACACATTGGACCACTTTCATTATTCGGATAACTCTTATCTTAGTTGATTAAGCTATAGGATCTTGAGTGATTCTATAAATTACTTTGTTGTTATAATAAAGATTTATGCTTGCGTATAACAACATAATAATTGACATAAACAAGTGGCCTTCTTTAAAGCAAGCATTATTTAGATAAACTCAACTAAGCGTCTTGGTTAAATCTAACTATTATCTAATTGAATACAACTGTGCGATTACTTGAATCTACAAATGAACTTTATTAATATATTAAGGTTTAATGCTTATACTGGACAAGATAATTAATGAAACTAACTAATCAGTGTTTATTAATTCTACAACAGTACTTGATAGCCGGAACTAAGAACATTTTAACTAAATTCTCTTTGTCACAGTAGTCATGATCTTGACAGGCTCATATGGAGACAAGATACATGATTTTAATAAACAAGATCTTAGTTAAAATGATCAAAAAATTTTTTCAGTGTGCCTTAAACCTTTATAAGGCAGAGGCACAATCATTTCGAACTTTATTTCAAAGTGATATGTATCAATTTTGCGTAATTTCTGACACACTTATGCCCGTTAAATGGTTCAAGAAAATATTATTGTGCAGATATTTTTTTTAAATACACGCTACTTAAACACTAATAAATTGCAACTTTTGTTTCGTTGGTTGGTAATGGGACCGTTGAAATTGGAAACTCTTTCATGTATTTTTTTTTAAATAAAAAGCAACGTAATAGATGTCACAGGAATACCATTCTTTTCTACTACGGTGTTCCAAAAAATACCTGCATTATTTTATAAGAACTTGCATAAAACAAACACGGTGAACAAAACAAATCGTCCGGTAGTTTCATCGCGTTCCATTTACAGCTAAAGCTCATTAGGAAGATGAAAGCCATCTGTGCGCTCATAAAACGGTATAACCTTTTTATAATTACTTACTGCCTTTCGTATCGGTAGCGTATCATTTTAAGTTACTATTTGTTATGGTTTAGTTTCTTTCTTTTTATTATTCCTTCGTATTTAGAACGGGACTATAACTGAGGAAAGAATTAATATTTTGCAAGTTCTTCATTGCAATTTTTATTTGAAAGTATGTAGTTTTAGTTCTTGGTCGTACTCAATTCCGTAGTTCCGAATCACGAGTTTTATGCTGGTAATATTGTTCCAATCATAAGAAAGCTTAATTGGAAAAACTGCGGCCTAAACATCGACGGAAACTACCTGAGTCACCTGCGATTTGTAGATGACTTGGTGCTTCTATCGGAATCAAGCGCGCAAATAAAACGCATGATCCATTCACTAAACACAGCAAGCAAAGAAGTAGGCTTAGAGATGAACCTCACTAAAACAATGCTAATGACAAACAGCACGGCTAAGACGATATCGGTAGACAACGAAAAACTGATCTTTACGGATAAATTCACATACTTGGGAAAGCAAATCAGCTTCGGAAAAGAGAGCAACGACGAGGAAATAGAGAGGCGTATTCAACATACTTGGAACAAATATTGGAGTCTGAAGGAGATTTTCAAAAGCAATATGCTGATAAGAATTAAAACGCAAGTAATGTCGTCCTGCTTTTTACCATGCTTAACATATGCTTGCCAGACCTGGAAGTACACAGCAAAAATAAAGAAAAAAATTGTCACGTGTCAACGAGGCATGGAGAGAAGCATGCTAAATATTAAAAAAATCCAAAAAATACGGCACTCTGAAATAAGAAACATATCAAAAGCTATAGATGCTCTAAAATATGCCAAAAAGCTAAAATGGAAATGGGCCGGGCATATAGCACGACTGACAGACGGCCGATGGACCCTAAGAGTGACATCGTGGAAAGGCCCACGTGGGAAACGCGGTAACGGAAGACCGCGAACAAGATGGGCGGACGAGATAAATAAAATAGCTGGTCCAAACTGGATGCAAATAGCCCAGAACAGAGCGAAATGGGCATCTTTGGAGGAGGCCTTCACCTGCGGAGGGGTTCTTGCACTTTAAATACTATTAGTCTAAAAAAAAAAAAAGTTAGTGTTATTCATAAATCTAGATTTAGTGTTTTTTAGCTATGGCAAAATGTATAGTCTTAGTTTGCAGGAAATAAAAGGCTTTTTATTTTATTATTTATTAATATTGTTCCAACTGCTATTTAGTTGTGTCCCGTCGCTCAGTGATCAATACTCATTTGATATGTGAAATTATGTTCGCGCCACCACTGCAATTTCCACCATCTTTTTTTGTTGACAAGGTATTTCTAAAAGGTCTTTTTACTAGTGGGTACCATCACTATGCACTAGTTAAATTTTATCAGCTTTTGTCACGAGATAGACGGCCTACTAGCCTAGACGGTAGTGACCCTGTCTACGAAGCAGAAGATCCCGGGTTCGAATCAGTTTAAAGACATTTGTTTGGGTGTTTATCACTAATGTTTTTTACTAGGTTAAGAATTTTTCTATGTATGTATACTTATACATACATATATAACTGTAGCGTCGTCTAGCACCGTAGTAGGTACCCATAACACAAACCTTATTGAGCTTACTGTGTTGGTAGACATCAATTACCTGTTTCAGGGTGACAGTGACAGCAGTCGACAGCCGTTGAGTTGGCGGCAGTGCCTCGGTCCGCGCAACACGTCACGCATTGGTTGTTGAGCCTAGAATAAACATCATTTTAGAACAGAAGTAGTAGGTCGAAAGGTCCATGAGCACAAAGGAATCAGAAATCATTGAAGCGTAGCAGGACTTCAGTAATACTATAAGAGCCACTCTAAACAGTCAATCCAGTAAGAACCACGGAATATTCTTACCTGTCGAGCCGCAGCGGCCTGGAGCACGCGGTACAACTAAACTGTCCAGGGCCGGAACAAGTCCTGCAGCTAGCATCGCACGCTTTACACATGCCGGTGCTCGTATCATAGTACTGCGAACCGAGGCACTCCATGCACAGCCCGCCGTCGAGCATGAAGCGAGGCGGGCAAGACTTGCAGTGGAGCGGGCCGGAGCCGTCGCACTCGCGACAGTAGTGGTGGCAGCGACGGCATCCATCTGAAGTTTGGTAGAAACCTGGGCAAGAGAATATATAAGTTACGATTAAAAAAGTGCAAGGTTTTGTACAATAGCGTAGTAGCTACACGTAGTAGCGTTAGTGAAAGACAACTCACCCTGCGGACATTCAGGATGGCACTCGCCGGCCGCAAGCCTCCAGCCTGCGGGGCACGAAGCACACTGGTCTCGCCGCGGCCCTATGCATGTTCGGCAAGAGAGGTAGCATTTTGTACAAGTCCCGCGATCCGCATAGTACCTTAATCAACAAAAAAAACTTAATTATTATAAAAACAGGCATAGCGTATCCAGAATGCGTAAAATCTGTGAAATTTTAGAAGTATTCCAAGTTGAATTATATTCCATCTTGAAACACTTGCGTAATTAATAATTATAAATTGTTCAGTACCTGAATGAAAATTAAAAACACGAGGCAAAATTAAAAGTTACATGAAACTATGATAATTGATATTAGATAAATTATAGTAAAAAAGTATTTCATTCCTGAACTTTCACGCTTCAAGTTTTCGCAATAAAATTTCACAAAGTTTGAGTTCTTGGTTTTTGTCTGTACTTAAAAGGAGTTATAAGCGTGGTACATGTGGCATGGGTACACGTGCGATAGTTTTGAAAAGTCAGTATTAAATTACCAAGAAAGAAAATACCGAAGCGTACTGATTTAATTACCTGCGTTAAGTTATTTCGGAGCAGTACAGGATTTAACAAAGTTATAGAGCATGCGCAACACACATGTGTAAAACACGCATGCATTAAGCAAGTATCTGGGGTACTGGTGTTTCAACACACGAAAATTAAAACAATATGTCAAGAGTATGCAGGTAAATTGCAATTTTTATTCAAAGTCACGTTAACCCAAGTAGAGGGGTTTGGAGAGCGATGATGAACAGCGACGTTTACCCTGCCGTGTAGTACCTATGAAAAAGACTTATAGTCGTGTACTAGTCACTAGTGACCCGGAATGAGCCAGATATACTCTTGAGCCATGCCATACGCTAAACAGTGCATGAAACAACTATCCGAGTAGATTATGACACGCCATACTCACCCGTCAGCACAAGTTACCTGGCACGACCCGGAATGCAGCC